>NC_088602.1:178951467-179108967 GCF_036013475.1 Columba livia
CCCAGTTTGTTTATATATGTGGGAAGAAATAGCATGAAACAAGAACCTCCCATATTATAAAGGCCTTTTATTTGCTAAAACATGAGCATAGAAAAAACACAGGCCTTTGCCAGCTAGTTCTTCTTTTTCTAAACATAAAAACAACTAATCTAATTTAAAAAGAAACCATTTGCAGGCTAATAACTGGTAGGCCATGTTACAGCAAGGGGTGAATCTACAGTAAGTTCACAGCTGCAAACTGATATTTAGAAGTACGCAGCCAAGAGCTCTTCAGCTACAAAAACCTTGTTACCTTCCTGTATAATAAATTGGACACTCTAGTTCATTTCTACATTTATAATTGAAGACAACTCATTTTTTACACCACCTACCTCAAGATTAATTCATATTTTCTTTTACTACGTCCTTAGAATAACGTTTCCTATTTTCGTTTGTCTGGTTTTGCTTTGTTTTGAAAATGTAAAGCATCACCTCCTATATGGTTATTAGGTCTTTCAGCAAGGGAAACCTAAGAACAAGACACATCGCCCACAGCTCTGTATTAAATGAAATACAGGAACATGTCTTTCAACATTTAAAAACAAAAATCTTTACCAGTCTTTAGTCTCCAGAATGGTGCTGAATACATAAAAGCAGAAAAAAAATCTCCAGATTAAAAAAAAAAAGGTCATTCTTAAAGCTCAGACTTCATAAGGAAGCTTGCAATGAGTAGATGCACACACACACACACAAAAAAAAAAAGACAAACTAAAAGGCAAAAAAAATTGAAGGTATAAAGATGAGGGTGACTGAGAAAAAATGAGGATGAAAAGAAAGAGAAGGAAAAAAGAACATAAGAACACTTTAAAAAGAAAAAATAAAGACACTGAAAACAAATGAACTGTTGAAACTCTGGTGGGAGGAACCGATGAATATTAACTTGTATTATTCTGATTACAAAATACATTTCAAAATTGGATGAAACACATTGTATGTATGTTTTGCCAAGGACATTCTTGGCAATTACAAAATCAGGAAAATTATAATTCAATCAGTGAGGCATTCCTTAAAACCACTTGAAAAAGGAGACCATTTGAACCACCAAAAAGGCTGCATGGGTGAAGACTTTAAAGACTCAATATTCTGGAGCAGTGCAGACTGCAGTCGTATGTTGCATAGTGAACCTCCCAATAATGGGGCCATTAGACAAATAGCAATTTTTTTCTTGAACGTATTTTACCAATTTTAATTCTCATAAACAAGCAACAAAGCCTCATCTTTTTGCCATATAAAATGAGGGTGGTTCTAGTAAACAAAATAAAATTTAAAAAAAGCAAGTGCTCCTACTGTGAAACTTATTTTGGACTAAAATCCGGTTTTAACTTTTTAAAAAACTGTACTGTTCACGGCCACCAGATCACATCTATGAAGATGGCTTCCATATTTATCAAATGCACATGAGACTCTTTACCATGCACCAAATCCGCATGCTTGCCTTGCAAAGGATGCTGCTGTCAGTCCCTCCAACAGCTGCGGTCCTAAAAACGCTGTGGCTGCGTCATCACATTTGTTGTAATCCTAGCAAAACCCACAGTACACGGGTCACCTTGACCTCTCTCGTGTAAACAGTAATTTCACAGAACTGCTAACACCTGAAGAATGGGATTGACTGAAAAATGCACAAGGAATTCACTGTTCCCATTCTAAAAGGCGTATGACCTGGCTTCCACAGAGTAATGCTTGTTCACCTATCACTGTGATTGCACTTTGAAGTGGAGCTGTGCAGTCCGTGGGCTTAACCCATCAGATTGCTGCAGCCTTTGCGAATTGCCTGTTATGCAGTCAGATTTTCAGAGGGACCGAAAATTCCGGTTACAGCCACTTCTGGTGCAACTTTAGAATACCTCAGGGCCCTAAGCACCCCAAGTTTTACTTTGCCTTGTCTGCAAGCAGAGGAGACCCGGCCCCAAGACACCCTGAACCAGCAGACGGTTCAGCGGGGAGGCAACTCAGCCCCAGAGCGCCCGGAGCTGTCCTCCGGGGGAATGTCAAACCCCACTACGGGGCTGCCCGGCCCCGGCCCCGCCCCCCTCCACCGCCCTCCAGGACAAGGCGTGGGGCGCCCCCCGGCCCCTCACAGCGCCCAGCCAAGTCCCGAAGCGGCGAGGGAGAAACCCACGGGGCCTTCCCGAGCAGGACCGCACACAGCCCGCGGCACCGGCCTCCCACGGAAGCAGGTGCGACGGCGCGGCCGCTCCGTGCCCCGGGGCTGCGCGGGAAGGCGCCGCAGCGCTCCCGACCCGCGCCACCGCCTCACAGGCGGGGCTGGGCTGCGGGGGGGGGGGAGGGGGAGACGTGACGTCACGTGCCGGATGGGGGCGGGGGGGGAACTGCAGGGATGGAAAATTTTCGGCTCCGCGTCTCCTGCGCGTGCCCTCGCCGTGCCCCGCCCCTCCTCCCCCCTCCCCCCCCGCCCGGCGGCGGGCGCGCTCCAGAACGTTCTGCGGCGGTAACGGTCGGACTGTCGCTTCCTCGCGCGGCCAGGCAGCTTCCCGCCCGCCCCGGCGGCAGCAGGGGGCAGAGCCGCCGCCACCGGGGTCCGCAGTGAGGGGGCGGGCCGGGGCCTCCCGCGCTGTCTCGCCTCAGGGACCCCTCGTCTGCCCCGGCAGAGCGCAGGGGCCGCGCGGGTGCAAGCCCGGGGGTTCACGGGGGCAAAACGACTGGGTGGCCGGGCACCCTCCGTCCTCGAGGCTCGTGTGGGAGCGCGCTGCTGCCGCGGGGACGGGGCGATGGCTGCTGCAGAACCCCCACAGAAACAGTGACCAAATAGTCCCTCGCTGCCCCCGTCCAGCCCCCTCCGGAGCCGCAAGCTCTGTGTGAGGGGATGGGGCGAACAGTAAAACTCCGCTCCTCCCTTCCAGGGGGCATAGAGCAGCAAAGCCCTCAAACGTTTCTGGAGTGATTGCCTGAGGGGAAGGAAGCAGGGTACTATTTTTTTCCCCCTCTCCTCCCGAAAGTGGGGTCTATGCTGCATCACATCACTAGGGGGAGGCCGTAACTCCCCATCACTTCCCGGAGCACACGCTCGGGGACCCTTTCAGCTGTCCGCGGGATCGGGGCTTGCATGTGCTCGTTTATTAAAAATAGCGAGTGACTGCAGCGAGTAGCTATGGGTCGGTGGCACCTCAACCCCTGTCATGCACCCGGCAACGCCAGAGCCGGAGCCCGGGAGGGAGCCGAAGGCTGGCACAGAGTGGAAACGGGGAGGAAACCTCCTCGGTGAGTCGGTGCCCGGTGCTGCAGTCGCGCTGCAGATGCTGCACTGGGCAGGTGGAAGCACCTTTCGGACATGGCGCTCTTGACCAGCACCGCAGCGTCCCGTCTCCGCTGCGAAATGCAATTGCCCCCACTGTAAACACAGCAGAACTGCTCGGCGTACCGACCGCTGTCATGTGCTGGCGGCTCCGCTCCCGAACCCCCCCCCGGGCACACGCCGGTGCCGCCTCCCACCCCTCAGTCGGGCGAGCCCCAACCCGCCGATGCCCCCCCCGCAGCAGGCCCGGGGGTCAGGCGGGCAGCGCGGGCGGCAGGGGGCGGTGCGGCGGCGGGCGAGCGCCGCGCCCCTTCGCGATGACGCGCCCACATTCCTGCCTGAAGAGCAGCGGCTCCCCGAGGGGGCCGTCAGACCGGGATCGACGTCGCTGCTGAGCTCTGGGCGCCTCAGCCGGAGCACCACGGACACGATATTTTTTTTCTGTTTTACACCGCTGGCTTTTTAAAGTTTTTTTTTTCTACCTTTATTTATTTAGGGTTCTGTTTTCGCTGACGCTTTATAGTTAAGGGCTTTTTTCCCCCTTGTAAGAAGCAGCAGCAGAGAGAGGAGCATCTCTTTATTCCGAGGCTTCGGGAGGAAACCTCGCTTTCAAACTCTCGCGGAGAAGGTACGGCGCGGCGGGTGCCGGCTGTTAGGCGGCCGTCGGGAGGAACGGGGCGAGTTTCGGACGCGGCTGGTCCTTCGCGCCTTTGTCCGGCGGCAGCTCCCGGCTCGCTGCCTGAGACGCTGCCGGGCTCTGCCCGGAGGCGCGACGGCGGGTGCGCGGACGTACGCGCTGCTGCCGCATCGCAGGAAGGTGGAAAAACCCCAAACGACTGCGGCGCGGTGCAGTCTCGTGACCGATTTGCATTTTTCCATTGAGAACGCCGGCATACGCGGTATCGCCGGCAGGGAGGGAGGTGAATGCGGGACCGGCTGCGGGACGGGAGCTCTGGCAGCCAATGTGACAATCGCCCATCGATGTTGCATCAGGCTCCGCTATCGGGGGGGGGGGGATGGGGAGTGCGGCGTGGCGCTGCCGCTGCCTCGGCCGGTCCGCGGCGCCGTTGCGGGCAGCGCTGTCCCAGCGCAGGTCGCGCGGCGACCCCGCCCCGCCGCGGGTCTCACCTTTGTCTGCCCGCGCGCCCCCCGCCCCGCGCGCCTGGTACTTTTCCACTCGGCGGCGGGCGGGGGCCGCCGAGCCGCGGGCGCGCGCTGGCCACGTGACGGGCCGCGCGGCGCCCGCTGCGGCACTGACGTCGCCTCCCACCTCCGCAGGCGCGGCGAGTCCCGCCGGCAAGGACAAAAGAGCGGCCGACGAACCCCGACCCCCGGCATCGCCACCGCCATGAGCAGCGCCGAGATGGGCAAGTTCAACATCTCCCCCGACGAGGACAGCAGCAGCTACAGCTCCAACAGCAACGACTATAGCTACCCCTACCCCACCAAGCCGGCCATGAAGAGGTGAGGGGGCTCAGCCGGCCCGGGAACGGGCAGCACCCAACCCCGGGGACAGGAGGCATCAAGAGGCTGTGATCCACCCCAGCCCTCGTTTAAAATGTTCCTTCGGGTCTAGAGGTGGTGCGTGTTGACGTGCGTGATGTCAACATAAATGACTGCGGCTGTGAACATGCGCAGTGCTTTGTGTACTGGGCAGATCGGCAGGTGGGGGGGGTCTTCTTTTCGGGTCATTCCGTTGGTTTTCTCGTTTCCCTTTGGAGTGGATTGGAAATGCTAAACGGGAAGTGAATATGCAATGGTGACTAATGATGCAATGCTTTTACAGCCACTATGCGGATATTGATCCAGAAAACCAAAATTTCTTGCTTGACTCCAGTCTTGGAAAGAAGAAATACGAAACTCAGTATGTAAGTATATAGCAATAACATTTTTAAAAAGGGCCTTCTTGCCAAATGTATGTTTGTTAATTCTGAAATAAGCAATAACTTGCCATTAATTATTACCTGTCTCCCTTTTCTCAGCATCCGGGTACCACTTCCTTTGGAATGTCAGTATTTAATCTAAGCAATGCTATTGTGGGTAGTGGCATCCTTGGTCTTTCTTTTGCCATGGCTAACACTGGAATTGCTCTTTTTGTGTAAGTATCTTTTGGTAAATCAAAAATCTTTCTACTGTGTTATTAAAAAAGAAAAATCCTTTGTGTAAAAATGACTTTTACAGAATACCCAGTCATTGCCATCAGTTCGGAATTGTATTTTAGTATTTACAGGTTGTTTTAAATGAAGAGATTTTAATACATTCAGAAGGACATGGAAAAATGAAATGGATTAATTGCAAGTTCTGTAACCCGCAAAACATTTTACAGGGAATTTTCCTTTACTTAGCTGTAGTTTCTCCACAAATAGGCTGATAGACTTCCCTTTAGAATTCCACTACCCAAGTAGAAAAGAAAGGTACTACTTAGACAGAGATCTGTATTAGCTTTTTCTCCCAGAGTTCGCTGATTGAAATTAATGACGACTAACTGTTCAATTAGTGGAAGTTGTAATTGCACAAAAAGTACATGGTTAGGCTGTAGAGAGTTACAAGAAAAGTGTAGGCGGAAGAGGATTATTTATTTGTCTCTTACAAGTCTGGCCATGTCTACAAAAAATTTCTGTGGCTCAGTCCTGCTCATCAGGAATGTGGTCTTCTTTTCCTCAACTGACATAGTTTTGCCTGTAGAGGTACCTTGTACATACACCAATGAAGAAATACTTTTTATTGCTGTGCTTTTACTGAATTCAGGAAACTGGTTTCAGCTACAGGTATAAAAATTGCTGTCTCGCTGCCAAGGGAGGGATGTGGAATAATGAGCATATCTTCATTAGAATGTCTATATTGGCAAAAGCTTCAAGTATAAGACAAGACTGCAGTAATGTAACTGAAAATGGCATGAGGAGACAATTGCATACGCTACTTCTATATGTCTTGGGGAAGATACATTTTTCATATATTTGAGGCAGTTCAGCTCACACAACATGTAATATCAGTGACTGAATGCAAATGGGAATCCATGGATATGTTTAAAATAACCTTGTATTTTTATTATGGAAATAAATGTGCTGTGTTCAAGGATGGGTAACATTTAGTTGGAAATTTACCTTACTCTGGTGCCAGATTCCCAGGAAGCTGTAGGTCAGATTTACTTCCAGATATTCACAGTATACTTGCGTGGTACTCAGGTTTCTTGAGGAAACTGCAAACATGTAGTTTAGATGTAAAAGATTTGATTTTAAATATATGGTAATTTGGGATTTTTTTTGCTAAGACTTTCACTAACGTAGAAGATAATAAACTGAATTAACAACTTAGCAGCATGTTTCAGAAGAGAGATATATTTCATCTCTCAACACATTGGTTTTCTGCAACATGTATAAGATAATCAGCATAATGTGCATTAGAACATCTCTGAGGAAAGGAAAAAAAATAAGGTTAGGTATTTAAACAGATTTTTTCTGAAGAAGTGTTCAAAACTGTCTATTTAACAGTTGGGTGCTGAGGTTGTTTAGTTACCTTTCATTTCCAGATTCCGCATTCAAATCTATTTGCATTAGTACTGATTCAAAGATGAACTGGTTTGTTACCTTTCAAAACATATTGTAGTTTGTATAGTTCCAAGGCAGGAAAGCAGTTAATCACTGATGATACTGAGGAGTTATGATGACACTGAGGGCATTACAGATATCCTTTAATAGCTGGGTTACAGATTCAGATCCAGATGCACTTGATTAAGGCAGTAAATTCTTCAAAGACTGTGTAGAGTCACTTGTGTCAGTGCTGTGACTTGTCACTTGTGTCAGCACTACATAAATGAATGATACAGTCTGGAAGCCAGAAACTGAGTGAGCTTTGAGATGAGTTTGCTGACTGATCTTGTCAACACTGTAGGCAGCCGTTTGAGGTTAGGAGTGATGGGCCCGGGATCTGTGCTGTTTTAATGAAATGTAACCCTTGCACATCTCGCGTGCTATTTCTAGTTCATGGCTGGATTAAATCCTGGTTAATCTCTACCTGTCACAAATACAGAGGTTTATTTGTGTGTGGGTGTTGGTGTTGAACTGGCACGGGAACTCAGGTTTCTTGGATTCCTTGTACAGATCTGTGAAGCTTTTCTCAGGTATTCTTGTTTCCAGTTCTTTGTGCTGTGTTCACTGATTTCACCAACGCTAAACATGACACAAAAGGAAATGTATAGTCTGGGAAATCTAAATGGGACTTGCCATTTTTGAGCAAATGGGCTGATTTTTAGGTTTCCTATAAAGCAGAATGCTGGTACTGATGTGAGAAAGACCAAGGGTTTTTTTTATTGTGTTGTAATTTTCCACTGTGGTCTTTGGGAGTTGAGAAGTCCCTCTAGTGTGCCACGCCACGAAGTGCATTTGTTATGGGAGAGATACGATAATCTGAATTTTAGATATTGCAAATACGCTTCTGGAAATAATACATAGTGTGCATAAAAGCTGTGGGGAAAACAAACAAGCCACTAGCAATTCCTGTGTGAGCACAAATGAAGAGCAACGTTTGAGCAAAGAAAGTTTTTTTTTTTTTAATGACAATAAATTTGTATTTCTGTGTGAAGAGATGGCTCTCAATACATCTGAATTTTCAGTTAATTCTTTAAGGCTTTTGCAGTTTCAACTTCATGTTTTAAAAAAAAGACATTACACAGGTTTAAGCTGAAAAGCTGATTTGTTTAAGACCAAGAGATAATCTTCACTTTAGCTAGAGTTAGGCACTACTCGAAGTTCAGTAGATGCATGACACAGTGTTGAACAAGGATAGGCAGACAGGAAAAAAATGTGGTTTCTTGCATTGATACAAAACCGTTCCGGCTGTTACTTTGTTATATTATTTCTATCAAATGTAGCCAATTATAATGGCCTTACACTTGTCCGTACATGATTAATGTTTATGTTTGATCTGCTTTTATTTAGTAAGGTTACAGTAAGTCATTTATGGCTATTAAACATTTGCACGCTTTCCCTCCCCCACAGGATACTCCTACTGGTTGTCTCAATATTATCTTTGTATTCAGTGCATCTCCTTTTGAAGACTGCCAATGAAGGAGGTAAAGCAAATTGCAGTTTTACAAACATATGGTATTTCTTTCATGTAGTATCTTTGTGAAACGCACCCTTCCATTGGATTCTTTTGTTTTATTTTAGGATCTTTATTGTATGAACAATTAGGAATGAAGGCATTTGGTATGGCTGGAAAACTTGCTGCTTCTGGATCAATTACAATGCAGAACATTGGAGGTGAGGAGATGTTAAAATGTCTGTACTGTCAGTAGTAATTGTTCCCTACTTATTCTTGGAGACTTTTTTTTCACACAACATGTGTTCATAAACTGCTTGTGTTCAAGTGAAGTTATGAAACATGTTATGTGATTCTTGCATCTTGTGGCATATTCTATATTTGTAATGATCTATGATGTTATTCACCTACAGCTATGTCAAGCTACCTCTTCATAGTGAAATATGAGTTACCATTGGTCATCAAGACATTTATGAACATCGAAGAGACCACAGGGTAGGTGTTAGAACTCCTCATCAGAGAAACTATTAGGAGAAACAAATACGGAGACTGTATATATTTTTATATGAAGACTACGTTCGGTATGCCATAGGGTAGCTTCTTACTCAGACAGAGATACAGTAAGTTTGCCCTTCCCCTGAGTGCTCCACTTCATTTAGATCCAGCCTGTCCTGGGAAAAGGGTAGAAAAATACAGGTATCTCATCATCTTACATAAAGCTGTTCTGTAAAGAACATCAGGTAAGTGTTAGTGTATGTACCAGTCAGTACATACTGTAAATAAGGAAAGATAAATGTGGTTATGGTTGGTTTTGGTTTGTTTTTTTATTTTTTCTATCTTACTGCATTCCAGCTGGTTTGGACTGATTATTTTGGTTTTCTAGTATTAATATTGTGGTAAGGGATTAAATATAAGATTAATGTGCAGTTATGTAATGAATGTCTTAAGTAACAGTTCTCAGAAAAACATGGGGACTAAACATTGTACTAAACCAGAGTTTAAATGCCCAAGGAGGATGCATTGCTATTTAGCTTTGGAGACACCTTGACTCCATAGTGGCTTTCTTGCTTGGTTTTAAAAGTGGGTGACTTGGATAGGGTTCATTTTATCTACCTGTACCATCTGAAAGTTAGACTTTAATCTCATCATTACTCTGGACCTTGAATAATCAGTGGAGAAGGGTGATCATCTGGATCATCTGTAGTGGTCAGCTCAGTGCACGTGGCTTAGACACCTGTTGTGGGCATCTCTGAAAAACATTTTAACGTATTACTCCATGTTGAGAGGGTGTGTAAAAACAACTATCTAAAACAAGATGCCTGACTTCAAAGGGATAGAGTTAAGTGCTATAAATCTCACTCTTCAGAGTTGTACTTCTGTGCCTTGTCCTGAAGTGTCCCAGTCTTGAGAGGGCTGAGCAGCTCAAGACTCCAACTTGAACCTAAGCCTGAGTTCAGAAGGTAGGCATTTTTTTGCCTGTGTTCCCTAAGGGGTTCAAGCCATTTGGTGGTGTTCATACAGCTTGCTGATAAGACATTGTCATGACAACAGTGCTAGCCATCTTTTTTTTTTTTTTTAATGTACTTAAAGAATGCACCTACTCCATTTACTTAGTACTGTACTGTTTACAAATTCTTTGCTGAGAAAGTTAATTTCCCTCCTTTGGCTGAATTCAAGTCCTTATTTTCAACTTCCTAAGAAAGTCTCTGGAGTATCCAATAATTACAAGGGGGCTTGGAGGCAAGTATTTTTAATTGTCCCATCTTCAGAAAATAATTCAAAATTGGTTGCAGTTCAGGTGGGAAAATTTAAGGCTGTGAATCTCACTGGATACAGCTGCTGCTCTGCAAATCCGACAGACAAAAATTCAGAAATGAGATTTGTATCTTCAGTGTTTTCTTGTTGGTTGGTACTAGGTAGCTGTACACTGATTTAAATTAAATCTTTTCTCAGTGCTCTGGCAATTGTGGATCCCATTTAACTGACGCTCTCCATGCGTTGCTTAGGGGAGTCTGGGTGGCTACCATTGGCATGGATTCCACTCTGGCAGCCTGGTGCCTAAAATGTAAGCACTTATCTGTTTACATGTCCCAAAATAATGCTTACTGTAGAAGAAAATATTCTGGAATTCTGAGACAATATTGTAAATAGTAGCTCTATTATTAAAATTTGTTTTGCAGTTATTCTCAGCTCTATTTTGAAGCTGTGCAATCCCATTCTCTATTCTTCAGCACAGAAAAACTTCTAAGTCCTTGATCTGAAAGTCAGGATGGCCTTTATATGGTCCATGCACAGTAACAGTGCATATTCTTATGACTGTAACAAATTCAAGGAATCTCTGTGCTGTGATTTCTTCTAAATTTACCACAAGACAACTAAATTTTTTTAAAAAGGGAGCCAAAGGTACATGACATTATTGTCATACTCATCTAAAGTTTCTATAATACATTTGTTATGTTTAGTTATCCCAGATAAAACTGGAAGGATGACCAAATTTTTTCTGCATTTACTACATATATCTGGAGCAAGTCTGTTAAAGTTACTCCGTATTTGCATTACCGTATGTGGATTTACAATTCAGCAATTGAGTTTGAATGCACACATTTCCAATTAGGTCATTATTTTTTTTTGTTTACCTAAGTAGTAGACAGTTCATTTTAAAATAAATCCTGCTAGCTGATATCATAACAAGATATAAAGTATTAATATTGAGGAATAAATGCTCGGTGTTACTTGAGTTGCATAAAGCAGATGGGATATTCCTGTAGGACAGATGAAGAAGGCAGTTACCCTGCCACAATTCAATACTCAAGATGTTTTTCTCCTAGTTCCATGAAATTGCATTATATTTACACAGATCTAACTTTGTTTTCCTGTGTTTAAAAGGAAGGTGTGAATCTAACACTCCAAAATGTTTTGTCAAAAAGTAGCTGGTGCTTCTTACGGAATAAATGGCAAAAATTATCTGAAAGAAAAAAATCTTCTGAGGTTCTTACCATAGTTTCCCTACTGAAGGGACTAAATGTGCCTCCAAGAGACTCCCAGTGCTTGTGGGCTTGAGCTACTGCATCAGCTCCAGCCCTCACCTGTTTTTCTTCAACTCCTGCAGAGTACCTAATAGAATTTTATTTCCGTTAAAAGTGAATCACCACCCTGCTGGGGCCCTGCAGTGTGCTAATACATCTGCAGAGTTGGGAACCAACACTTAAGCAAATTACTATTTTTCATCATTGATCCCAGTTGACTTTTTTTCTGACCAGTCATTTACTTTCCTGTCTTCTGACTTTCAGATGCATATTAATTTTAGAAAAGGACACTAAAGGAAAGGCACAATGCAGGTTTGGGGTGAGATAAGATATTGTAGAGCTTTAGGTCCACATAGTAAGTTGAATGCTGACCCTTTGTGACATTAGGATTTGCATTTTTTTTAAAAAGCTGTGTGTTGTAGAAGATAAGAGTGAATACTAAGCTGCAAATGTCTTAATTTTTAAATACTTTGATTAGATACTAATATTACCTTTTTTCCTACAGAGAATGGTATCTTAATGGTGACTACTTAGTGCTGCTGGTGTCTGTCATCCTTATTCTTCCCCTGTCCTTACTGAAAAATTTAGGTAAGCAGTCGAGTTGAATCAAAATAAAAATGCATTGGAAATACTGTGGGGAAATGGTATCTTGAGTTACAGATGCATTTGTGGAAAATGAAGGGACAATAGATAGGATAGCTTTAGAACAAGGCTCAGCAGTGACTTTCTGTTTGTGTTCTTATCGCAGTTCGGTCAGTAATAGCAAAATATTGTTATTAGTTATTAGCTAATAGTGTTTTTAGCTATCTTTGAACAGTCTAAAAGAACAGGGACGCAAGCCCTGGGAACTTAAATTGTATTACTAATGTAAGCAGAAGTCACTTCTTTCATTTTAGATACTAAGCAGTAGCAGAATATTGAAAGCAGATAGTTTATCTGAAATGGCTTTATTCCAGTGATAATACATGAATAATTCAGTTAACACACTGTTCAGAGAATCCTGTAGTGGAACTTTACTGAGAATCTTGAATTATTTTAAAGTAGAAAACTTGCTGTTTTCTACAAATTATTCAATAAAAACAGAAAGGAAAAAGCTAAGTTATCTTACAATGCATTCCATTTGAACTAGTCATTCTTAGTATATAAGAAGTCACATGGTGTGGAGATTTTGTTGTAGGGGGGCTCTTTTGTAAATTATAAAGTGTAATATTACAGGTTCACTGTATGTACAGACCCTAATATGTCTTTGAGAACGTTCATAGCTGAGTGAACGTTGCAGAAAGTCAGTCTTGTTCTGTGTAACACTAAGAAAACGGCCGTTGAAGAGATCGCTGTGTTTTGCCATAATGCTAAGCCTTGAATTATGTTTCTGTTTATTGTACCTTAGATTTTTTTTTTTCTCTCTTTCTTGAACACAGGATATTTGGGCTATACCAGCGGCTTTTCATTACTTTGCATGGTCTTCTTTCTTATTGTTGTAAGTATATTCTTGTAGACTTCCCATGCTGTTAAAACTGCATTTCAAAGTGAAATTAAACAGTTTCAGAGAAGTTTGAGATATTGCATTAGTCAAAGTAACAATAAATACATGGCTTTATTTCTAGGTAATTTGGAAGATGTTTCAGATTCCTTGTCCTATGGACAGTGACATCGTGAACGTGACACTACTAAATGTTACAGTGGCACCTTTGGTAGATGAAAACATAACAGGTGATGATGTGTGCAAGCCAAAATACTTCATCTTCAATTCACAGGTAACTGACTAAAAATCAAACTCTGTGTTGACAATAACTGAGACTTAATATATAGCAGATAAATAGGTCATCTTTTCCTTCAAGTAATTGGCCAGTTGTAAACTTGGGACGTGCTAATACTTTCTGTTCCAGTAGAGTTAGACACTGTTTACCTCATGTGGACTGAGTGTTTCCACATTCCAAATACACAGACATTAAAGGAGCTTGATGTGCCTTCCTGAGATGAGTGGCAATACACACATCTCTCGTTCTTCAGCATAGCGCTAATGAAGTCTTTTTAAAAAGTAAATTGCAGAAGAAGTAGTAAATAGTAAGTGTGCAAAGGGGAAATGTATGCCAGAGTTTGGAATAGACTTGAAGTTCCCAGTCATGAAGTCTTGACTCTTAATGAATGCTCCCAATTAGAGTGGTAAATCTCCACACATGGTGAGGAGGTGTGTGCAACAGCCAATACCAAGATCAGGCTATAATGGCTTAAGCCTATGAGAGGTAGAACTTAATTCTGGATGCAAATACATTCAGCTCAGCATGGACTTCAGAGATTTGAGAGTACTTGGTACCTCAGAGTCTGTGTTTTAGAAAGCGCTAACCTGTTTTAATTTTTGCCAAAGTTTCCATTGTAAAGTATATAACTAGTCTTTGTCAAAAAGTAAACTGATGCCCAAGTCAAAACTGAAAAAAAACCTACTGATTTAATTTTCTAAATCTAAATTTCTAGTGTCTTTTGAGATACTTAAGAAAGCTACTTTTGTTTTTTAGACTGTGTATGCTGTCCCAATCTTGACATTTTCTTTTGTCTGCCATCCTGCGATTCTTCCTATCTATGAAGAACTGAAAAGGTAAATGTTAGATATGTGTCTGTAATTTCACTAGACAAACAGAAATAGTATAAAACAGTATGATCTCATTGCTAACAATGTTTCCTTTTCTCTTCCTTTAGCCGAAGCCGTAAAAGAATGATGAATGTGTCCTATGTATCTTTTTTTGCCATGTTCCTCATGTATTTATTGGCTGCTCTCTTTGGATACCTGACATTTTATGGTGAATATTGCCTTCTTTGCTTTCTTTTAAATGACCTAAATAAAACCACAGTATTTTTATGTTGGAGCAAGCAAACATTTACTATGGGTTCTAAATATACACAGTTGGGTTTTTTTTTAAAGTATTTTTATATGTGCACACCCAGAAGCAGATCAGTAGTAGAATTAGGCCCAAGGCACAGGATTAAAATTTGAGTAAAACAGGTTGTCCTTGTGTTAAATTGAGACATGCTTACAGGAACTGTTGAGGCTTTCAATTCATCTTGCTGTAATGGTAAAATTTGCTTAGGAGTTAGAGCAGAAGTAGTTGTTTGAAAAGTATGTTGACTGCATCTAATTAAAATACTGTTTTCTATATAGGAAAAGTTGAACCAGAACTACTTCATACATACTCTGCATATCTGGGTCCTGATGTTCTACTTCTTATTGTGCGTCTCGCTGTACTTATGGCTGTAACCCTTACTGTACCTGTAGTTATTTTCCCAGTAAGTAATTCTTTTTTTTCAATCTTACTACCATTTTTCATTTTTATCACTTGTCCTGCTGCAGTCATGTACTGATTTGGCAACTCCCATTTATAGAATTTTTCTCTTAACTGGAAAAGGAAATTCATTCTAGTAAGCTTGATGATACCTCTCTATGCAGTTAATTCAAATAAATTAATTAGGCAACATTTCAAAGCAGTAGATGCAAATATGTTCGGTTATATTGTTTGCCTTGTATGGTTTAATTGGGAAGGTGGAATAGATTGCCACTTTATAAAAGCAGTTGTACTTTTGTATTATCAGCTTACAAAAGTCAGCGTGTTTTTATAAGTATATTGTGAATACAGCTTCTGGCTGTTTAGGTGTAAATTGTTGAGCAACCTCCTTAGATGTTACAAAAATACCTAGGATTTTTTTTTGTTAGAGACAGATGTCTTTCCTTGTGTTTTCCTCTTTACTGCCTGTGCTTTGAAAATCTAAATCACTGAAAAGAGAAATAAACAAGAAACACAGAGCTGCATCTGAAGTACAGGAAGTAAATATTTTTTTTAAGTATTTCATGGCTTTCAACTTCTATGAAAATCTGAAGGGTTCAGGAAAATTATGTTAAAATACTTTCAGAAGGAGGTGATGGTCACTGACTTCCATGATGAAGACTAAACTGGTTGTTTGTTTGTTCTCTTCAAAAGATCCGCACTTCCATTACCCAGCTGCTGTGGGCAGGGAAGGAGTTTAAATGGTGGCGTCACTGTTCCATTACAGTTGCTCTTCTGGTGTTTACCAACATCCTTGTTATCTTTGTCCCTACTATTCGAGACATCTTCGGATTCATTGGTAAGCATTTGCACATCAGTTCAAGCAGTCTTTCAAATCTCAGAAAACGCAGTTCCAATCTAATAAAATTATAGTTACCTGTTTATGAATATTTATTTCTATGCTTTTTTAAACACAGGTGCATCTGCAGCTGCCATGCTGATCTTTATACTTCCTTCTGCCTTCTATATCAAATTAGTGAAGAAAGAACCAATGAAATCTGTGCAAAAGATTGGGGTATGTATAGGCAAATACATAATAGTTACATTTGTTTACGAATTCAGAGTAAGAACTTTAGTTTCCTTCTTCACAATTTAAGAATTTTGAAGTCCTTCTGAATGTAGTCAGTGAATTGCTGTTTAATGTTGTCTTAGTTAACACATGGGAGTTACACAGGTACTCATAACTGAGGAGATAGACATCACAAGGCTCAGTTCACTTCAGTGACTTTTCTCATCCCCCAGTCTCAATAATAGGTAGGTCATTCTGTTGCTGGTAAGAACCAGTTTTCAACAGATTACCCTTAAGACTATACGAAAAAAGTCTTGTCATTCTCCTTTGAATTTTCTTTCACGATTTATTTACATAATTTACCCCATAAAGGCTGACCTCCACCAATTGTTTGGGTCATCCTGACCAATCTTGGTGTGCTTAACTGATCTCAGACCTACTGACTCTGAATCAAATCTTGGACATACTGAGTCAGAATCAAGTCAGCACAGTGGCACACAGCCTAGCTGGTATCACCAGCTACATAAATTACTCTCAGTTGAGGCTGAGGTCTGCTATACTGAAAATAAATGTACTTTTTTATTTGAAAAAGGTCCCCAAGTCTGAGAAAGATACCTAACTCCTTACTGTTTATTGTGATCTCTTGTACCTTTTGCTTTGTCCTGCTTTAGCAATGGCATTTGTGCCATAAATGGGCATGAGTTTATGGATATAGTAGCAGAAAGTGAAATATTTTGTTTTCTTTTTTCAGGCTGCGCTCTTCTTTCTAAGTGGTCTACTTGTGATGACTGGGTGTATGACACTGATTATTCTAGACTGGACCCAAAATGTTTCATCCGATGGCCATTAACTGCCCTGGTTTAATCTCTTAATACTCCACTTCAAATGCCAGTGTTCACTCAGATACTGAGGATGAAAATGAGCTATTCAGCTTCCTTTAAAATGCAGATTCTTTATTGATGGTTCTTCTGATTGTAGAATACCCGAACTCTGTCTTTAAGAAACTATTCTGCACGATGGAAGTGGATATTAACATCAAACCACGTGAGTGTCTGGCTGAAGGAAGTGACAACTTTATTCCATTCCAGAGAATGGACAGAACTCTCTGTAGACTTTTATCAAGCCATGTTTGGCTTTCGTCATTGTTACTTGGATATTTTGTTATTTTACTTGAATGTGCCTAATGGAACCATTTGATGTGAGAAATGACTCTTTAATTTACAGCAAAGTGTTTAAATAACCAATGAGAGAGAAAGAGAAACACTCTTATTTTTTGTACCAAAAATTCTTATGGACCTCAAAAGCACTATTTTGACTTTAAGAAACATTTTTCTAAAAAGAATGAAATAATAACATAGAAGAGCTCGTAAAAATATCAAATCAGTGTCGTAAATTAAATCAAGTTTGCCTTTCTGTAGAGGCATAATTAGAAGTAATTTTATTTAAAAAAATATTTCTAATGACCAAAACAGAAAATTAACCAATTCAAATCAAAATTTTCTAATTATAAATACTCCTCATGAAATTCACTTAGTTCAAAGCAGAGTGAAAATAATCCTGAAAATAATTTTTCAGCTTACTTAAGTAAATACAGTTACCCTCATTCCCAAAGGGGGTCTGGAAACCCACATTTTCAAGCTTTACAAAAACCCACCCTTTAGAACGGGTACGTTTGAGAAAAAACATAGTTAATCTAGAAATCATGAAGATGGCATTGACATTTCCATTCTTGAGGTACTCAATAGTGCAATTGAGTAAAACAGGGTTTGGGGGGTTTTGACTTTTTTTTTTCCTGTTGTAGATACAAATTGAATGGCACTGAAGCATATGATGCCATTAATACAAAGCTCTCTGCTGGAGTTCTCTTAATTAATAAGGTCCATTGTCACTTGTAGCAATGTTTGTTGTTTTTTTGTTTTGTTTTGTTCTTTTCCTGTCCAATCTATCTTGAAATGTATCTGTAGGAAAACAAAAAGGTCCTAATGTAGTTTACTAGTTGTATAATATTCAAAAACTGTACAGTATTTCTCAAATTACTCATCTGTTATTGGATTTAGAATTACTTGACTATTCTGTTTCTGAGTCAAATCCACAAAATAACTGCACCAGTATTTCCTGCTTGGTACAAACTCTCTTCACATACACAACTGGGATTCCTCTTCCAATTTATACTGTATAGTAGTGTTAAAGGTAACCTCATAGACTGGTTAGTCATCTCATATTTGTTTGCTTCAGAAATAGGTAAATTTCTTCTGAGCCCTAGCTAGCTAGCTGATGAAACAGGTGCTGTATGGTTGTGATTAGCTGTTTTGTTTCTAGTGCATGTTTACTCTTTCATTCTTATCCCAGGTTGAAGAGAAGTAACACTTGTATAACAGCGTACTTGGCTTATAAGAGGTTCTCAAACACAACAATACTGGGTACAAGAGCCTGGATAGAGATTATCAATGAAATAATCATGGCAATGTGGTCAGCTGTCTTCATCTGACACGATGTTCTAAAAGATCTGATTTGCAAAGTTCCGCTTGGTCATTGTGTCAGAGGGAACAAGTAAGGGCCTGTAATCTATTGACTAAACAGTGCCTGGAACTTTTCTGCTCTTACAGAATTAATCAGGAACAAATCTAAGTGATGTAGTCACTGTTTAACAGATAATGTCAATCTCTGCCCAGCCATTTAAAATCTATGAAAAAATTGCAGGTGTTTTGTATTGATGATACTTCTGCATGACTGTAAGTACTGGTCACTAAGTCTGTAGTGTAAAGCTGTAATGAGAAGTTGGGTTCCTCTTGTGTTGTTTGTATTATTAGTGGGGTTATACTCAACTGGCAATTAATCATCCTGGAGTCAGCACTGGCAAACGCTCCTTAGGTACTTCTCTGCCTCAGGTACTGTACATCCATGGCCAACTATCCCATGTTACCTGATCTCCACAGAAGTGCTGAGCAAGTGTCTCCTCAGTACTTGGCAGCTTTTCTTCTTCCTCCGCAGACACAGAAATGTAGAAGAGGATTAAAATGTTGTCTACCTTTTGAGCAATTTGTAGCACATAAGGGATGAAGCGCTTCCCTCAGCAGCATTTAAAAAGAAAGTGAGAAATAGCCTGCTTTCTCTCAGTAGCCATAGAAGAGGAAGGAGATGTAAACGAGAAGTTACTACAGAATCCTCCTCAGCAGCCGGAGAGGAGGCAGATTTTTGTGATGACACCTCATATCATACATGTCACTTAATTCTCTGAATGTAGCAATTTCCAGATTTGACATTATGTGTTATATTATTTGATGACTGGCTCTCCACCTGCAACAGTTGAGTTCCACTTGGCTGGGTTGGTTTCCAACATATGATTTATTTAATTACCTTTTTCCCAAACCTGTTTGCTTACAGTTACCTACATTGCAAACCCTAAAAGAGCAGCTTCAGTATTAAACCACTGTTTTGTCACCTCGGTTAGACATCACTGTCTTCCATGATATTTCAGTCATAAATGTAACATGTTATTTATAAAACATTAATCCATTGAAACTAAACCTATTTTTCAATATTTATGATAGTCTATGTACATAAATTGTATGTGTGTATATACTGTAAGTATAATGTATATAATGTAGGTTTGGAATCTGAGATATATGTATATAGTCCTCTCATTACTGATTGTTACATCATTTCAAGGAGTTGTTCATGTACATCTGTATAACAACTGTCAAAAGAAAGATTCTTCTACAACAAAATATAATACAGAAATGGAAGAAATGTGTTACGCCTAAGGTGTTTAAGAAAACACTAAGATTGTATTTATTACAAATGTATATGTTGCAATAAAAATGGGAGTCACTTGGGTCCATAAAAAGCATTGTTCAGGTTCCTGTATACTTTTGCTCTAAAATTTACCATGGATGCTACGATTTCCTGACTTCAGCAACTTAACAATTTTTACCATCGAATGTATTTGTTAGGCCACCAAATTCAGGCATCCTACGGTACAACCCTGTACATATGTAAATACCCACTGTATTGTTAGAGGCCAACACTAACTACAGTTGTTGGCAGGAAGTGCAACACAGTTTCAATGAAACCTTGTATGTTTGTTTTAACTGAAATAAATAGATAAACCTAAGCAATGGTGTGGTGGGTTTTTTTTTGGGGGGGGCGCAAGCATTGAAAGATTTTCTTTAAAGATGATACTAGAAGTCTATTTCAGCCATGTTACACTTATTTATGAGCACTTTTCAGGAAGGGGGAAAAAGGAACAATAGCATACAACTCGGTCCACAATTTATGCCACCGCGAGAGTAAACAGAACACATCTGGACACTAAAGAAAATGAGAAATTAAATTCTTCAAAGAACCTGTATTATGTCATTTTTTGCAGTACAGGTGTATCTGGAGGCAAGACTCAATGTGTTAGATTTTGTATAAATGTAATAAATGAATCTTGCCTAAATCCTGTGCCAACTGAATCTCCAGAAGGATAACTGCTCGTGTAAAAATTTTGAAAGCTGCTGCTTCTGTTTTACTTGTATTTTAGCAATTGGATGCAAACCAAGTACATCCTATCGAATCTTTGTTCTCTAGAAATTTCTATCAATTCATATGAATCTTTGTCTTTCCCAAATATTAAGAATTGGGTGTGAGAGACTGGAGGTGTAACTTGGTGTGTTATGTCTAAACAAAACACCGTATGAAAGAAATTAAAAAGTTACAGTTAAGTACCCTCAAATTAGGAAATGCCTTGGTTAAGGTTACTTTAATTACATGACCCCATAGTATTTTTCACTGGAACCCCCACTGAGTGGCTACTAGGTTGCTTGTTCAATTTTTGTGTTTTGTTTTGGTTTGTTTTTTTAATCACAGTTTGTATGTTCACAGTGTTCCTGTATTTGCTCAAAGTCCAAAGCCCATCCCAATGAAGGACAAATGTCCTCATTTCTCTCTAGTTATTTTAATGTCATCTTTGTGAAACAAATACTCATTTTCACAATATTGCAGGCCTGTAAGAAGGTCTTAATCAGTCTATACTTCTGCAGACCTGAAGTGTGGAGAGGCAGCACCGTGAAGCAGCCATGCATTCGCATCTACAACTTAAATGTCCTGCACTTGCTTATTTTGTATTTCAGAGCATTAATTTGCTCACACATCTGAAGCATATCTGCAAACAGGTTTTGGGTGATCACCATTCTTGCGACAAGAACCCTGAGCATCAAGTTTGCCACTTGGAAAGGGTGATCATGTCTGGAAATGCTCATTCTCACAACTTGCCTACTGACACAGATTTTGTAGCAGTAGAGAAGCCCTTGCTGTAGAATGACACTTGACCAGTTGAACAATTAACCCCAGCCCTCTGCAATCAGGCATTTCCATCAACTTAACATGTGAAGTAGTCTTTCCTACACACTCCTGATTCCTCCCAAGAGCTGGCTCACCCTGTGTAAAGAATAAGACGGTTCAATGATTAAAAAATAATAGAAATTATATTTTGTGGCAGCATCTAAAATCCCATGCTTCGAACCTCTTTAGCCACCACAAGGCCTTTGCTCCACATGAGGGATAAGCTGTCACTTAGGGTTTATTCGCAATGCTGAGATTTGAAAATCTCTTGAGGCGTCTTCAGGTGAGAGATGGCATCTTTATTTTCTTCTGGTTCCCTGCAAGTTTACCTCCTTTTCCCTCTGACCTTGCCAAGTCTGTTCTGTCGCAAGGTCATGCCCCAAGTGTTTGTGCAGTGGCTGGATGGCATCAGCTCGTGTCCTAAGGTCCCCCATGGCTTAGCTAGCACACCTGTTCGCAGGGCAGCACAGCTCCCTGTCAGCCTGTGTGCACAGGGTTCCTTCCTGGAGAAATGGAGCAGAGGGTGGCCCGTTCATGCCCAGGTTTCGGTACCAGAAGGAGCTGAGATGCCACAAGGGAGCCCCCAGTCCTGCCCTTTCAGGAATGTGGACATGCCATCCCATCTCCAGTGTGGATGGCCCCAGCACCTTCTTCCTCAGCCTTTCTGGTTTCAGTCTCCGGAGTGTGACAGTCTAAATCCCATCTGCTTTCACATGCATTTCTTTCTGCCTTCTTGCACATCTGGTTCGGGCTGTCGTAAGGTGACTTCTTGAGAGCTCTGTCACTCTTTCTCTGACCCATGCCTCAGTTCATCAGCTCCCCAGCAACATCACCTCTCCCAGCTCTTCCTGCAAGTCACCTGCTCCCCTTATCTTCTACCTTTGTAACCACGTATCTGCCCAAGTCCAGCTCCCACCCTCCTCATTCACTTTACCCAGGCACAGCTAGAAGCATCTTGTTTTTCCTAGTCTCTGCCCAGCTGGTTTCCTTTTGACCTCCACTCTAACTATAAACCTAATTTTCTTGTTCTCTGAACATCCCTCCAGTCCCAGTTCTCCAGCTGTCCCACATGGACTCCTGCAGCAGCCCAGAGAAGTCCACTTCCACACTCCGTTCAGGCCCCTCTTGTCCCTCCAGCTTTTAGCTGAGTGTCAAGTCCTGCTGTAGCAAATGGGAGAGGCAACTTTTCCCAGGAAAATGGATTAATTTTTTTACAACAGGAAAACATTATCTTTTCCTGGATTTTATTTTCAAATGGGCTGTTTTGTTGTTGGGTTTTTTTCCCCCACGTAGATACACAAAAAAAACACCACCCTGCTGTAGTTACTCATAATGGAAAATGTTAGGAGAAACATCTGAAGCTGGGTAATGTTTAAAGGAATAGATATGTATTCCAGTAAGAAAACAGTCAGGTAATCCCCGTAACAGGTGCCATCATCAACCGTGTTTGCAAGTGTTATTTAAATTAGAAATAAGTGTTAATTTTTATTTTCATTATTATTTCCATATATTAACAAGGAGGGGGAAAAAAAAGGTTTTCCAACTGCAGAACATAAATTGATAGGTGATATTTGTTGGATGGGTACTAACAATAACATAGGAATTCAGTATGGGTCTTGGAAAGAAAGTGTAGCTTATATAACTAGCATTTTGATGGTCTTTAAAAATCTTTACACCATCTCCAAACAGCTCAGATTGCAGCAAAATTAAATGGAGTCAAGTGAGGTGCTAGAAGGATTCCCAGATGTTCAGGAGTTATTGGGCTGGGTCTAATGTGATCAACCATACGTCTGCTTTTTGTTAAAATAAACACCAGTTCATGAGCAGCCAATATTGCTCCATTTTGACAACTTCAGGAGGATGGTTTAATGAGTTGCTAGAGCGCATCTTGGGGCTGGAGCCCAGGTCACTACACAGAACAGACAGACAGGCAAGTCTGGCAACAGGGAGCTGCCCCTGGGCACCTCTCCCTGCCTACAGCAGTGTCATCTGGGGGCCCTGCTCGAAACCCCACCAAAGACTTGGGTGTCGGATAAAAATGGCAATGGGCGGGTGCTCCTGCTGTGAGCAGAACATGGGGATGGTGCCCCAGTGGCATGGCTGAGGAAAGCACTAAGATTAGGATGAAAAAGACTGCAACAGAACCACGACTGTGCAAATATGGAGAGCATCCATGGAGAATGTGAACAGAGTTTCACTCCACGTCCGTCAGCAAACAGCAGGAACCAGAAGACAGACCTTCAGAAGATGGGTTTGAAAATAGCTTTCACTAAAATATTTGTGTTGCTCTTTTGACACCATCATAAGACATCAGCTGCGAAACTGTTGCTCTGCAAGGATTACTGGACTCCAAATGAAAATGGCATGTGAGGGATGTGTTTTTCTGGGGAACAAGTGAAGAAGTTCCTAAGAATACCAGACACGGGAAACTGAGCTTTCACAAGAAGCTGCCGAGGAGGCTGGTGCTGGGTGCAGGTATTTCCTACCAAGGAGCAGCACCAGGAGCATTGAGCTTGCTGCACACACAGGCCTGCTCACAGAGGCTGCGCCAAAATGTCTTGACTGCAGGAGTGATGGAATCTGCACTAACACCAGTCAACCGCCTGCAGGGGCCATCTGAAGCCTCCTGCCATCACCCAGCTCTGAGGGGCCGCAGCTTCCTGCTTGTGCAGGATTTTGGCACTTGCCCTCTTCCCAAAGACCAGACAGGTCTCCCACCTTACTGCAAAGATCTACCAATCTACCTGGACTTACCTGGAAAGATAATAAAGTCAAATGGGAAGTGAAGCCCAGCCCACAAGTCCCTCTTCTAGTAAACTAGACAAGAACCAACACTGACTCCTGCACCTACATTATTTTTCTCGGTCCCATAGAGGTCCAGAATTCTCATAATTCCTCTCACACATCAACTTTTTGAAGCCTGTACTTACTCTGGTAACTGCAGCAAGCTGGCCTTTGAGCTCCATTTCTTTCACAAGAACATTCATTTCAGGTATGCCATATTTCACATACCTGGCTCCTTTAGATCTTAAACAGTCAACTTTAACTCTAAGTTGATTATAAAGCATGAATGCAGCCACTTTTCCTTTCCCAGTGCCCAATCCTAAGCTCTGCAGTGAGCTCATTTAAGCTGCCGAAGACAATACAGGCCATGTCACCAGCTGGGTCACACTGGTGTATGAGCTGTGTTTCAAAACTGAGTCAGTAGTTTAATGTAAAACAAATGTTTTGGGTTGTTTGCTGCCACAGATTTCCAGACACTGTGGTAGGTCAAATGCAGCACTTCAGTAGTCCTGCACTTAAACAGAGCCAGTTTTCATCTTGTAGTTCAATTTCTTAACCCATTTAAACAATCCTTATCTTGGGTCAACACACTGCTTATCTCCAAGTCCCAGTGAAGAAATCCTGTGACAGTTATTATGTCTGACTGTGGCTAACTGCTAGAATAGCCATCTGTCCTCCCCTGCAAATTTTAGTTTGGCAGGGAACAGCAGTCATCTTCTCTTCTGCATTTTCTAGCAGCAACTTGACCAAAACTAAATCTCTGAAGTATTTCTTACTTGCGTATGTGTAAGTGTGGGAAAGAATCAGATCCTATCTTTGTCATCCAGAAACTCTGGAGAACCATGAAATCCCTCTGAAAAAGGCATCAACAACTACTTGGAGTGACTACTTTGATTGTCTTCTTATTTTTACGAATACTGAGGAAATTTAAACTCATGGAACCTAAAGTACTTTTACAGATGATTTTGTTTCTGTCAGTCCTGCTGTTATCTGAGTCGAGTTGCCTGTGTGATTCAGACTTTTCCATCTGTGAAGTGACTAGACATGGTGCATTCCTTGTCTGTTCACAGTGAGTTATTATGCATAGTCCAGTAACACAGAGATAAAGTTATGGAAGTTCCTCTGCAAAATCTTTCCTGCTTTCATTTATTTCACTCCTCTTCAGAGTAATGCATTATAGCTTTCCCTTCTCCCCTCCACTACAGACACCCCAAATCATTTGCTTTTCAAATTTTCACAAGGTTTTGCAAACTTCTCAGCATTTCTTTTTTTCCCACAAATATGTCTTTGCTTTTTATTGCTTTGTAGAGTTTCCCATATGATCTTCTCATAGACTGTAAAGATGAACTGATTTCAGAGAGGAAGTACATAGGTCCTTTTCACCCAGTTTAGCAAATAGACTACCATTTAGTTTTACAAGGGGATTTTAATGAACTATAAAAGAGGAGGAATTTTTGAAAGACTCAGAGACAATAAAACAGTGACGAATACTGCAGCATCATGGCAGTGTGTATGACAGCAAACTGATGCATTAATGTTACTAAACTATGGTTCTCCTTTTACATGGGAGAGAGTGACTGAAAATGTAACTGCGCAAAGTTTTTTCTGCATCCTCTCTCTGCAGTTCAGCCGTGCTTACCTGCTACGCTGCGCACTGACCTTGCTTGCATATCTTCAGAATTTGTGCTTTTTTGCCTTTAGCCAGCATTACACCCATGAGCCCACTTACCCTGCAGCCTCCTGGGAGCTGACAGATGCAGGAAGATGCTGAAGGGGCGAAGGGGTGGGCAGGGTGCTGAGCTGGCTGTGCTGCCCAAAACAGAAAGGCATCCAAGACAAAAACTCAAGTGTGTGCTAATAAAAGGGGTGCTTGATCAAAGTTCCCTGCCGTGAGGTTCCTGAAGAGTGGGAACAAGAGCTGCCAGCAACTGGTTGTGCTGCACAGGGAAAGGAGACCCCACTGTCAGCCAAGCACCCATTGCCATGAGGGCTGCCAGCACCTCAGGTCTTCTTCTCAGCCTCTCCAGTGTGCTTGCAAGCAGGTCAGTGTCACCAAGTGCTCCTGCAAGCACGAGTGGAGACATAGGCAATGGGAATCGCTGAAGCTGCAAGCCATGGCGGAGGAAAGCAAGACAGGAGAAACATGGGAGGAAAAAGAGACCTGGAGAGGAACAGAAAAATAAAGTAATTGAATGAGTGTGAAGAAGAGAGGAAGTAGACCCATTGATAAATGAGAAGGGAAATGAGAATAATATTTATGCAAAATTCAAAGTGCTTTCATGGTTATTTTTATGCCTTCTTGCTTTCCCTGAACAGGAAGGGAGGAAGAACTTTGTGGAAATAATGCTGGACAAGGTACATCTAACAAAATGGGTGAAGAACTGAACATCAGCCAGGCCAGCCTGTGAAGCAGCTCAATTAATAAATATATGTAATAATTTGAAATTATTTTGAAGTCACGTGAAAAAAAGTAGGAGTAAACCATACGTGTTGATAGTCTCCAAGGGAAACCTGAGTCATTACTTAACTCTCGTTTCTTAGTGCCCACAACGCCATCTTCTATCCTACTGGCACATCATCAACAGGGGGAATAAAATAAATCACTACAAGCCAGAACCCTTTCCTGCTGACTGTGAGCAACTACTAGCATTTATATGCTCAGTAAATCAAGGAGATAGCTCATCCAAGTAGCATGGAGGTCCAGGTCACCATCTGAACATGGATTTTTAGAGTGTATAACCATTAGAAATAAGCCAAAAAAGATGAGTAAGTCTTTCTAGACTTTGCTTGTTTCTGACTCTTTGCCAAAGTTCCATAAACATTTCCCTCTCCGGGTTTTCAAGCTGACAATGAGCAAACTCATCCTGGAAAACAGAGGATTGCTGGCTCCCAGCATGGCAGATCATCCTACAGCAGACAAGAAGTGGTGGGCAGCAATGGCTGGTACAGCAGCCGTGGCCCATGGAACAGCCAGTGCAGCCTCACTACAGCCCTTCCAAGCAAGCTGCAGGCAGACCTTTCCTCCTTCTCCTAAATAGCCACAGATCAAATACACAGACATGTGTGTGCCCCTCTCCAGAAAAATGTTCTCTCTTGTTCTGGAAAGCTTTTGCAGTGTGGAGTTTTGATGCTACAAATGTTAAGATGTAGAATTTACTAGTTTCCTAAGGAAACGGTCAGTCTGGTCCACAGCCTTGAGGAACCCTGGGACTGTCACTCTATACCAAAGCATACCAGTGATGCTGTACACTTCTCTACTCACAGCAAATTACAATATTCTGAATCACAAGGATGACATAAAAATTGCAAAGTCACAAACAAAGTTCTGACCTTGAGTTAGTAACTTCAGTTCCTGAAAATAAATCAACAGAAAATGGTAGGTCTGATGTAATTTTCCAGGAACCAGAAAGGAAGGAAAAGAGGGTAAGTATTTCCTTCTGGTCAAGAGATTGATGGTGATATTCACATTTGAAGGGAGGAATTTGCCTTGACTCACAGGAAACATCTTTGTTCTTGGGGATTTAAAAACAGCCTTTGTGGAACAAAATGGATGGCCCGAACTATGCCTATGTTTTGAGGAAGAGTAACTTTGCCTATTGAAAAGAATAACAAGGTGAAGAAATACTTTAATGGAAAGTGAGGGCGTTTTCGTTTTTCTTTATAGCTGGCTACAACAAAGGCAGATGACAATGGTGAATTATTTTTAAGAGCATAGCAACACAGAAATTAAAAGATGTTTAGTTTTTGAATAATTACTTTGGGCTACGTTGCTGTTGTCAAATTCTTTGCTTATCTAGAAGACATAAAAATGGATAAATTCTTTGTCCTGAAGAGATCTCAGTCTGAACTGTGGCCATCTCACATAATGTTGGTATGAGCTGTCACATATTTAGCCCAGTTCAATTTTTTTAAGCCTACCACAAAGTTAACAAGGATTAATTGAGGCAATAACATAGAAACAGAGCTGTAAATCCCCTCCAAAACCCAGTGGAGGTACTCACCCATCTAATCAACCTTTCTACACAGGAGTGTCTGGGGCTTGTCAAAAACATCTTCAAATTTGGCAGCATCCTTATCACACTCCCAGGGCTGCTTTTTTGGCTGGAACAGAAGCATTTGTACTCCAAGCACAGTGATGGTGCTGAAGGAGACCAGCAACACTTGGGAAAGAACCAGAACTTAAAGGTGAAGTTTGCATTCACTGTGCTGTGCTTGTGGCTCTAGGGATCCAAATTAAATATATGCATTAACCAGTTTGAATAATCCCACTAACTGTAATGCTTATTTTAAAGAAGTTTTGGACTTCGGCCTGAAAGAAGTTATTTTCATACTCAAGTCTTCGTCCTCCTATATGGAATTAATTTGGAAGCCAAAAAATTACATGAAGCTCAAACTTTGCGTGGAAACAAGCATGTAGCTTGGGCACACATGCTGAGAAAGGCAATGGGGAAAAGCCCTGCAGCATGATAGGAGTTACCCCAACTCCCAAATTTGCTGCAAATACCTAATCCTAATACAAATCATGCCTGGATTGTCACCCAAACTGTCCTCCTTATTTTCCATTTCAAGGGCGAAACACCTGCATGTGTTTCACAGCACTGGGCAGGGCACCCAGAACAGAGCATATGGCACCAGTGTGGCCAACAAGGCCAATGGTGGTAAAACAAGCTGTGTTTCTGGAACGCATTTACCAGGTATTTGACCTTTGAACAAACTGTCTTTTCAGTTTTATGGGCTCTTATAAATAATCTCAGACATTGCTCTAGCTGTACCAGTCAAGGAATTTCTCACTAATGCCCTTTCATGGTAAATGTTTCGAAGAACTTCTCAGATAATAGACCTGAAGGTTATTTCAGGGAAGACACAGCAACTTGTTGAAGGAGACTTCTCAGCAGGTGAATTAGGAAAGAGGGAGAGGAGAGGAGAGGAGAGGAGAGGAGAGGAGAGGAGAGGAGAGGAGAGGAGAGGAGAGGAGAGGAGAGGAGAGGAGAGGAGAGGAGAGGAGAGGAGAGGAGAGGAGAGGAGAGGAGAGGAGAGGAGAGGAGAGGAGAGGAGAGGAGAGGAGAGGAGAGGAGAGGAGAGGAGAGGAGAGGAGAGGAGAGGAGAGGAGAGGAGAGGAGAGGAGAGGAGAGGAGAGGAGAGGAGAGGAGAGGAGAGGAGAGGAGAGGAGAGGAGAGGAGAGGAGAGGAGAGGAGAGGAGAGGAGAGGAGGAGGAGAGGAGAGGAGAGGAGGAGGAGAGGAGAGGAGGAGGAGAGGAGAGGAGAGGAGAGGAGAGGAGAGGAGAGGAGAGGAGAGGAGAGGAGAGGAGAGGAGAGGAGAGGAGAGGAGAGGAGAGGAGAGGAGAGGAGAGGAGAGGAGAGGAGAGGAGAGGAGAGGAGAGGAGAGGAGAGGAGAGGAGAGGAGAGGAGAGGAGAGGAGAGGAGAGGAGAGGAGAGGAGAGGAGAGGAGAGGAGAGGAGAGGAGAGGAGAGGAGAGGAGAGGAGAGGAGAGGAGAGGAGAGGAGAGGAGAGGAGAGGAGAGGAGAGGAGAGGAGAGGAGAGGAGAGGAGAGGAGAGGAGAGGAGAGGAGAGGAGAGGAGAGGAGAGGAGAGGAGAGGAGAGGAGAGGAGAGGAGAGGAGAGGAGAGGAGAGGAGAGGAGAGGAGAGGAGAGGAGAGGAGAGGAGGAGAGGAGAGGGGAGGGGAGGGAAGGGGATAGAAGGGAGGGGAGGGGAGGGGAGGGGAGGGGAGGGGAGGGGAGGGGAGGGGAGGGGAGGGGAGGGAAGGGAAGGGAAGGGAAGGGAAGGGAAGGGAAGGGAAGGGAAGGGAAGGGAAGGGAAGGGAAGGGAAGGGAAGGGAAGGGAAGGGAAGGGAAGGGAAGGGAAGGGAAGGGAAGGGAAGGGAAGGGAAGGGAAGGGAAGGGAAGGGAAGGGAAGGGAAGGGAAGGGAAGGGAAGGGAAGGGAAGGGAAGGGAAGGGAAGGGAAGGGAAGGGAAGGGAAGGGAAGGGAAGGGAAGGGAAGGGAAGGGAAGTAAGAAGAGAGAACTGCCTCAGTGTGGCTGCTGTGTGAATATCTGATTTGAACACCAGTGTCACCTTGCAGCCACCACCATGCCATGCATGAGCCACTCACAAAATGGGTGTCAAGCGGGAGGACAGCGGCCATGTTGTGTGCGCCAGGGCTTCCCCAGCCCCTCACATGGGTGGATCTGTTGGGCGAGGTGATATGACAGCACACAGAACAATATTTCTGTGTTTCCTTCTGACTAATTAGAGACCAATCCCATAGCCCAGAGAAAATTATGACAACTCCTGCCCGATGCTGTTAAATAGTTGAGTTATGAAAAAGCAACTATCTCCTTTAAATTTACTTTTCATTCTCCTCTTGTTACAAACATCTTTTCATTCTGCTGTGACATCAGACCTGTCAAGTTTCCTGTGTAGCAAGCACAATCCTGGTGGGCAGTATTAATCCTTAAAGAGGATAAAATGAAAAGAAGGTAAAAATATTCACATTTCAGAGTTATTAGAATCCTCTTGAGGACGATTTTCTTGTTTTCCATTTCCTGACAGAATTTGATTTTGAAAATGAAGCTGACATATGGAAACCCTGATGACATCTTGCTATTAGTTTTATATTTAGACTTAAAAGAGTGATTTAGATTTGGCTTGGGATTATCAGAACTTCAGCTGCTCATTTCTCTAACTCTGAGCTCTGAAAAAAGCTCTGCAAGGAAAGCATATCTGAGGACACCACCATGACAGATCAATAAGAGCATTATCTGTCATAACACATTTCTATTAAAGGTAAAGCACTTTCCACTCCTCTGAAAGGTGTACACCTATCTCCCAGAACAGCAAAAGGGAAAAGAGACAAAACTATATATTCCAAACCAAATGCATACAAAAAATGATCTGGAAAACAGAAATAATCTAAAGAATTTTCAATTTGAACATTAAAGAACCAGCGCTGAAATCTTTCTATACATCTTAAACAGGACTGCAGAAAAACTGCAGTGTAGCAGAGGAACACATATTCTCGGAAAAGTCCATTATAAAACCTGAAATGTCCCATAAGAAACATGATTTAGTTCTGTTACTTCTCTCCATGAACTTTGTCACAAGAACATGCTATCTCCTTCACATGCAACAAAATGAAAAATAAGAATATGCTATCATATGTATAAAAGTAAGTTGTATTAACTTAATATTTGCATCAAAATATGTAGAATTATTGTAGTCAAAAAGGCATAAGATCATAAACAAGACAAGTTCTGTAGGTAGAGATTTTATCTTTTATTAGACGAACTGGTCTAATTAAAAAATAATAATAATAATAATAATTTTTAAAGCTTGCAGGAACACAAGTAGGCCTGAAATAGAAGCAGTAAATCTAAGTATGAAACTAAGTTTCATCGCACACCACAGACTGCTCCTTTCCCACCCTCATGTCAGGCAGGTGATGCGTTACCCCTCCCCACACTTCAGGGGATAAATTTACCAACCCTCTCCACTTTGCTGTGCAAGTACCAGCTCCCTTTTCTCTCAGGTGGCCTAACTTACACCTCCTTTGGCTTAGAGCACCTTCCTTCCACTTCTGCCAAGCTCTGAGGTTTGCTTCTGCGTCTTGCCTGAAGAAGGCCACATGTTCTCAAAAGTTTGCTTTACTCAGCGTCCAAACCTGAGCTTGCCAGCGTGTGTCAGTGACTTCACCAGCATCATCTGTGTCCCAGGTCATTGACATCCTACACAATGCACCAACACGGAATAATCCAAAATACTACAAACCAGAGAGCAAGCTCTACTGCAGCAATATGGCAATGATATGAACAGTTTGGGCATTAGTATAATGACATTAATAGCCTCGTGTCACTGGCATAGGAGAAAATAAACACTTTCACAGTAAGAAATGATTTCTCAGGGAAAATGATAGGCTTGCAAATGAAAGATGAGTGAATTCTGTATGACACAGCATTTTTAGACTGGATAAATGCAGGAGGGAGGGCAGTTATTTTTCTTAGTACCAGAATATTTTCTAAGAGCAGTTCAACACTTGACTGAAAAGTTATTTTTAAAAGTTTTGTTTCACTCTCCAAATGTGTAGCATGGGCTTCAAAACTCTAAGAAGCACACAAATAAAAATCCATACTCAAACACCCCAAGTGGACCACCTAGGTTTTGTGTCTCATCACCAAGATGAGGAAGGGTGCAGTGTGTGCCAATTGTCCCTGCATCCCATCACATGTACCAGGGTGAGGTCTGGATCAGCTCTGCGGCCCCAGCGCAATGGGCAGGAGTGAGCTGGCAGTGGGGTGTTCTAATTAGCAAAGTGTTATTTATGCCCTGAAGCTAGTGGAAAAAGAAAGTTTTGTCCATCCTTAACTAATGTCATTTGCGCTCCACCCTTTCCATGGTGCGACACGATATAATAGTATCTGTGAGATAACCCAGCCTTAATAAAGCAGAAAAAGGAAAGGAAAAAGACAGGGGGAAAAACGTGAATTTAAATCCAGAAATTTTCCAAACATGAGACTGCAATGCTGTGGAAAAATCCCTCCATTTTCAGAAGTCCCAATGCAGCACAGTTCTGTGCAAAAGGCCTGAAAAAGGCAGCCTTTGGTTGTGTTACCATCCTCTTCATATTACACAGCTCATCAGCTCTGTTGTCACAGCATTTTCAGGCAATCGATTACCTGGTTAGGAAACACAGCTTAATGAGTCATGAGCAGCAGTGTTTGTTATGAGCAGCACATGTTTGTTTAATCCACATGAGAAATTAAATGAAAAGTATCAGTAGCCATTTCAAACTAGCTGAACGTCAGAGAAAAGCAAATAGCTTTATATGTGTAATATTATACGCTGGCACAGAACCCTCCTGCATGAAAACCAAAAGGCAAACAAGGAGCAAGAGAATGCTTGTGCCCATAGAGGCCACATATGTTGCTGGCAACAGCCAGCCATGAAATTGAAGGCAAATATTTGCTCTGCTTAAGAAATGCCCAGATTGTAATAATTGCATAGTGCTGTAAGCTTCGAGAGCTTCTTGATCTTTTATGGACGCTGCCGCTCTGCTTGCTGAATATTTACTGTGAGTGGGGTGAGGTTCCCAGCAGTTTGCTCTCAGTCACTCCCCTGGTTAAACTCAGAACATTTTCAAACAGAATTATGCAAGAGAAACAAGTTCTGATATATGGCATTTTAGCTTAGTTCAGCCACTGTGTTTGTTTGGGTTTTTGTCACTGCAGGCAGTGGGCATGCCCCAAACTCCAATCTCTTTTTCATTTAAGGTCCTGATTTGGATTTCTTAAAATCACAATCAAAATCTTGAAATCCTACACCAGGCATCCTCCAAGCATTAGGTGTTTTGGGAGGAGGTGCGAGGCTGCATTTGTCGTGTGTCAGCCAAGAAGGGGGTGAGGCGGAGTCCATGGCTGAGCTTGGTATTTTCTGGCTGTTGCTGCCAGCAGATCTACCACTCAGCACACGAGATTTTCACACCTCTCACCTTTGTACTAAACCATGAACTTTAATTCAAAAAGCAGAGTGCAAAACTCAAGAAAAAAATGCAGAACTGTTTCTTTTCCCTGAGACATGGGAATATATGTGGTTTTACAACCCAGAGAGCTGTGTAGCTCTTGTAGAGCGGTGCTTCCCACCACAGGGCACAGGGCAAGCCTCAGTGCTCCCTCCTCACTGTCACGTAAGGCATCTTTTCCCGATCTTACTGGATGTTTGCGTCACTGCTCCTTCCCCTCTATTTTCAGACAACTGTCACCAAGTCTGGCAACACCGTGTCCCTGCTTTGGTCCCCTTGACCCCAGTCCTGCCACCTCCAGCTTTGGTGTGTCCCCACAGAGGCTGCCTGGGTCCTAGAAAGGGAAAGAGCAGCTCGGTGGGGACTCCTGAGCACCCAGACTGGGAAGGGGACAAAAAAGGGTGGCAGAAAATGTCCCTTGTCCAGCGGTGGGAAGTCGAGTCCTGGACAAGTTCTTGTAGACAGCTGATGTGGGTTCAAAATGCTAGTGCAGGCTTTGAGGCAGCAAAGCAGCCTGTGGGCCAGCTGCCTGTTTCTTCCTCTACAACGGCCCTTCTGGGAACTGATCTGAGCTCAAGGCTTGGGTGGATGGTGTTCTTAACCTGGACACACGCCCCATCCTGGCTTAAAGCAAAAGAGATATCTGTGCAACCACAGCCTATGATAGAGGAGCCTCCCTCCCTGGGCTGCCCCTTCCCCCTGGACCCTTGAGACTTCTAAGCAATTATTTACATCATTTACCTCCTGGACTCCCCATTATGGACCAAAATTGGGAAAGTGTTTCTGCTCGCTATATTTCATGTACCTGTCTGTCTTCACTGACTTCAACAAGCTTCCAATGAGTCCTAGTGGTGCGTGAGATTGCCAAAGACGTAACATGGGGAGTGAAGCAGAGTGACGGACTCTGCAAAACCAGCACTGCAACTCTTTCTGGAAACAGCATTTTTAGATGGCAGTCTTTTAGAAAAGCATCTACAACCTGAACCAGGTAGCATTTGTGATGAACATTAATATTTCAGAACACATTTACAAAATGCACTTACTCCTTCCTTTTACAACTTCATTAGGCCATGATGGTAATAGTAAAAAAAATATGGGGTCAGGCAGGTTCATGTACGCTAGTCCATAACATTTCAAATGCAACTTCAGTACTTAAGTGCACAACATTTGCAGGATCAGGCTATGATTTGCTGCCAAGCTAAGCCTTTAGGAAGACAGCATTTTCATTTTGGACTAAGAACACTAATAAACTGTAGTAAAGTTCATGCAACACATGCAAGTTCTAAACTCATTTGCAGGGCTTTTCAAATCGTATTTATTATAAAATGTTGCTAACATATAATATACACTACATATATCTGCAAATTTTAGCTATACATACTAATATATACAAATTTGTATATACTACATATTGTTCTATATGTTCTGCCTTCTGAGCTCTTTATACCAGGTCTACCGGTAAAGCATGTGTTGCACTCAGATCTTGTAAGAATTCTTTCTACTATCCCTTACCTCAGGGTTATTTCTGTTAAACCAGCTCTTAGCCCTTTACATGGGCCTTAGAACTTTTATTGTACTTTTCCTCTGACATAGCTTTGTTAAAATGTTACCTGTTTTCTTCATCTTCTGCCTACCTAATGTGAAACAGATGGAAAAACAGGAGGGACTTGTAGATGAGATAAAGCAGTAGGATGCTGGTAGGGAGCAGGTTCAGCTTTCCAACTCTAAAGATGTCAGGAGCTGGCATGAAGGCAGACCTGCCTCTGTGGAAGAATATACTGATAATTAAGGCAGACACATAAAGTCTTTTAAGATGTATTTTCTCTTGTAATACTGTGCTCTTGTCATTAATATGACCACAAAGAACTTCCTGGTTATTGCAGAAAGAGAGGCAGGAATGTGTCTGGGAAAGAAAACTTGAAGGTGCTGTGTCCAACTGGAGGCTGTGAGCAGTGTCATTTTGTACCCAAAATCTATAGCACTGGGACCTGCATGGAAGACTCTTCCACCCTAAAGAAATGCAACAAAAGGTCTTTTGCTTGTGGAATCCCCTCAAGGTCATTAAAGGAAAGTGTAGCTACTCTTGAACTAGATAGTCTTGCTCCACCATTTGACAGGAATCCTAAATAAATAAAGTATTCTCTCATTTTTCCTCCAAGTTTTCAATCTGCAATGGGACTAATAATATTTGCCCCTTGTAGCAAAATGCTAGGAGATTCTGAGATTAAAAAACACTGCGTAAGTTCAAAGTACTTATCATAATCAATAATTCTACAATATGATAGGTTCCTCACTTCAATCAAGTGCACTTCAAAAAAAAAAATATGTGCTCTGAAGGTAATTTCCCAAAGACTATCCCTGAAATCAGAGAATTCAGATATGAAGTACTTAACTAGATTGCAGGATTGCATGCCATTTCTAGTCCTGTAATTAGGCAACAGAGCAGATCTAATCACTTCATTACTGTAATGACAGCTGCTATACGAAGCCCAAAACCAGAGAGAGAAATAGGTCACTGCACAGGTACCTCAATATGTTTTTAAGCATGACTGCTAGTGGGGCTGCATACTTTGATATTCTTGTCTGCTGTTTGCCTCTTTTCTTTATTTGCAGCATCAGCTCAACAGCCCGTCAGGGAGGTGCGGGTGGCATTGACCAGCTCTGCGCTGCAAGGGAAGCTCGAGGGAAGCAGCCGAACCGGTGGTGCCAGAGACTTCTCTGTCTCCAGCAGATCAGGAAGTTTTGCCATATTTACAACATGAAGTTCCAGTTAGCTTAATTGTATCAGTTTAATTTTTGTTTTTTTTCTGCAGAACTTGACTCCTCCATAAACACATTATTAAATGCATGCTCATTTAATAACCACTGAACACGCACGCACAGAGCATTGCTTTGGCCTACAGCACTGTCTCTCTAGGGAAGGGCTTCCATGGAATACATGATACTCAAAGCCTTTTAAATTATGGATTAAATTTTGCTTTCAATGATTTCATTTAAGTTTAATGAAAATGTGATTTGTTTGCCTTTTAAAGAATTGCACAAGATAATGTAAATAACACAGGAACAATGGGATGGGTACCAGGCATCCCATGAGGCATCTGCTGTTTGACATTATAAACATGTTAACAACCTCAGCTTTTAAATAAGCTTACTATTTCTGCTGTATTTCAGCCATACTTCCCAACATGCCCTTGGGTGATTGATGGTTTTATTTTGGTTTATTCTTTTGAAAAATATTAGCCATCCGGATGTTCTTAAAGGACTTCATTTTAACCTAGTCCTCTTCTCCTTTAGTATGAATTTCTTGTGTGTAAAGCAAATCTTTACTGGCTGGTTATTTACAGTGGTGATTTAAAGAGTTCGTCATTTTACCACTATCCTGAAAAGCTTGTCATATTATTAGATAGAAATTATCAAAAATAAGAATCCATTCCTTTTTTTTTTTTTTTTTCAGATCACTCATTTCATTATGTTTCATGATCCCATCACTTCTCCAGGACACCTTATTGTTAGATTACAATAAGGTCAGTATATACAACCTGGATACTTACAGGTTAGCATCTAGTTTCATATCTAATCAGGTAAATGAGCACTTTTATTTCTAGATATTTTCAACTCCCCTGTTTTTAAACATCAGTAAGAGGTGCTCAGCAACTTTGAATGTTTCTCATTAGTTATATGGATTTAGATATATAATATTTGGCACCCAGACTCTTTTTTAACAGAGAATTCAATTACTAGGCTGTGCACTAGCAGACCAGTCCTGAATTAAATAAATTATCTTTAGTATAATTTAATTCACAACAGATATCAATTATTACATGTTTCTAAATGCATCCCATCTTCCATAGCCATGCTTTATTCTGGCACTAGGAGCTGCAAGTTGCCAGGACCATCTCTGGCAACCCAACATAACAGGTACTAGTGCTCAATACAGTAAGCAAGCCTTTAAAATCACTCTATACAAATGAAATGGCAAAAAGTATCATTTTCTGGGAGAGAGAGGATCTCCTCTTTGTATTTTAAAATGGCAAAGTCTGAATCTTCTCATTTCAGAAGGATCAAAATGTTATGGTCTACTGAGACCATATGAATTGGTCCATGGCGCTATAAATTGTCAGTAAGAAGCAACCCCTTAAAAGTGATCATACAAAAGAGTATTTTGTTACAAACACTTTGAAAGTGTGATTTAATTAAGCTTTTGCTATCACTACGGGCACCTGTCATACTTGTAAATCTCTTTGTCACTATTTCCTTACAAACACATTTCCAACAAAACGGTTGTTCTGACCAGAGAAAAAAGTCAGAAGAGATGATAAGAAGGTAAGGAGAAAAAGCACAACTGCCTGGTTTATTGCATGAAGTCCTGAATCTAAAGAGGATGAGCAGAGGAGAACTCCTCCTGTTAAACCAGGATTAGTCACGCTAGTTGTAACCGCACTTTGGCCAGGAAACTAACAAATTATACCATCTCACGATCACATGGTCACAGACACACATGTGAGATTTCTCAGCCGTCAAAAACTGATTGTCTCAACATGCAGAGTTGGAGGAGGCTGAACACATGTTTAAACACAGTTGATGCTATCGGTGTCCACGAAATATGTGACAAGTGCAGGCAGTTCTTTTCAGAGTATCGTGCAAGACCAGTCATGTACACACCGTACATTACACATCGTAGTCAATTATGTTTTCCCTTGCTCAGCTAGCTAGGCAAAATATCTTTCTCAACTAATGCCACAGAATTAATGTCAGGACCCTGCTAGCACCAGCGTGCTTATTTTTGTCTGATAGTGAATCCTGGAATTGGAGACTAGAGAAACAGGGACATTTTACTTTACTTCCAAGAAGAAAGTTACACTGGACAGTGCAATGGCTCGCTGTACCACCCTAGCAGAATTCACCTGCCTCAGCAAGCCCCATGGTATGTTTGGTTTTGAACCACCCTCAGCCCAATGAGATACCAGCACTTTGCTCCTCCTTGCAGCACAACTGCAACACTTTTTGAGTGCTCAGTCTCTGTAAAGCCTTGGTGGGAAGAGGATTTCACCGTCTAACTGCTTCCTAAAAGAGGACCGGTACTTCCCCCTCCTGTGAGCAGCCCCATAGCTTAGACACTGCCTTATCAGACCTAAACTTGTGGGCTCTAAGCAGCAAATGGACGTAAAGTCTTTACTCAAAAAAAAAAAAAAAACCACAAAAGAAACAAATAAACAAAAAAAAAAGCCAAAAAGACTATGTGCTTTTTATTTCAACTAGCATAAGATGTAGATGTAGCACTGAGGTGCAAAAATAGCCATTGCCTACACCCTGTGCCTCCTCAGCACTCTTGGCCATTTTCAAAGGCCAGATGTTCAAGGTCACTTTCTGGCAGCAAACAGCTTCCCTGCAAAACACAGGATTTTTCTCCTTCAGCTGGCTTTCCGCTTCTGATCTGTTCTCTTTTATTTGCCTCTCTTTCACACAAGCACTAACACATAAGTTCAAACATGTCAGTGACGGATGTACTAAAATAGAGGTGAAGAGAATCCTGTAAGCACCTCTGGCTCCTCCTGTCAGGCTTGTCACGTCACCTGTGAATTCCCCCACCCCAGGTACAGCCATGTCTGACACAAGCAACTGCTTTGCCCTGAGTTGTAGCCACATATTTGTCCAGGGGTAAAATACTTGAAAAGATAATTATCCAAATTTAATGACCCTCTGTCATCAGCTTTGTGCCAGGTGCAAGAATTGTGCCTGGAATCTCTCATAGGCTTCAGTGAAACTTGGAAGTGAAAGACAACAATAAAGAAGCCAACCAAGCCCCACTTTCCATAAAATGCACCCCAAATCAAACAGCATTCCTAAGTTGTGCATGCTTGCCAAATGTTCACATGTGATAACTTGGTAAAACAAAGAAGTACTTGGTGTGTTTTAAATTTATTTGGTTTATATAGCTGTGGGTTTTTTTGTTATGTACTCGCAGTTTCCATTAGGCAGTTTATGTTAGTCAATAAGCATAAATTTTTGAAGGACAGTTCAGAAGGGAATTTTCCAGGCTCTGGAAGAACATTGCACTTTGGAGTGCAGTTCTTAAAATGAACATGGTTGTTGATGCATTTCAGGCAGCTGAAATACAATCTAAAAAACATTTGGAAGTTGCAGGCCTGAACAAAAGCAGGATAGGAATGGTGTTATCACAGATGGAGAAAGGCTCAGAGCTATTTCATAGGAAAGAGAGGAGGCTACATTGTGACTAGATAAAAGTGCATTGAAAGGCATCCAAGACAAGAACTGCTAGTTCTAGATGGACAAGAGGAAGAAAAATGGTGGACTTGAAACATAGGAGAAAATTCCTGTATCTTCAGTATATCTGAAGCCAGATACAGAATGAAATTATAAGTGAAAAGGACAAAGACCCAGGAGGGGTGAATAAGGTCAATAAGGACTGAACGGCATGAAAACCCCTTGAAAAAAAAAAAGCTTTCAAGAAATCATAAAAGCTAGAACTGGAAGATGCTGGTCACAAGCACCAATGTTTCACAGCATATGAAGGCAAACAGAACCATCAGTGCTAAAAAATTAGAAAGATATAGAGAAGAAGAGTAGAGAAATTTGAAATACTAGAAGTACCAAGTAAAATAGTTTTCATTTCTGAGAAGTGATGTCATTTTTGTGAAGATGTGTTAAGATGTGCTAAAAAGATTTTTTTTTTCCAAATTCTATGAAAAACAATTACCTTCGTTCTAAGAATATGCATGACAAGGTAAGAATCAAATTATCTGTAAGTTAGAAAACAGCTGCCTTTATAGGTATAAAATGAACGATGGTAACAGAATGCATCAAATCAATGACCACTCACTCGATATGCAGCCTGATATACATTTTGTTTTAGAGAAACAAAGTAGAGTTTCTTCCTGTTCCCTACAAATATACCAACTGACCACATCCACTACACAATACACAGTTTAATGTAGTAACTTGGGGGTGGGGGACGTTGATTGTCAGTTTAAGATAAATTAGTCTAATTGGGTAAGAGTGAATTGCAAATACTTTCTTCTCTGCTTTTGGGCATGGTGCCTCACACACAGGGCTGGAGAGTCAAGCCTCTGACTTGGAATCCAGCCCCACATCCTTTGTCAATCTGAAATTTCTGTGGGGCTGAGCAGGGTGCTGGTGTGAGCCCCAGGGAGGTTTATTCACATGAGGAAGTGTTGAAACAGCAGCCCTTGGCTAACAACCTCGGGCAGTTAGCTCTTCCCCTGGCTTCGCTCTCATTACTGGGATGACATGGCTCTTGTCCTACTGGGGTGTGATGGGTGTTAATTAAATTACTGTTTGCACAGCGCTTCACATTCAAAGAAATACCCTAGGAAAAAAAAAAAAAAAAAAAAAAAAAAAGGCAGTACAAGCAGCAAAACAAGAATCCAACTTGAACATGCAAAGGTGGCAATTTGCAAACCACATTTCTTCGTGTGTGTCATCTGCCTGTTTGATCTGACATTTAGGAGACCCAAGAGGGGAACTTCCAGAGCAAACAGCTCAACAAGGTGCTGGCAGGGCTACCATGAGAGCTTCCCCTCCACAGACAGACAGGCAACACCCCTCGCCCCCCCCCCCAACCCCACATGCTCCAACATCCTCTCACTTTTTGCCTTGTGATACCCTGTGCAAATCATGCGTTGTGTGGGGTGAAATCAAGGACCGCAGTCTCAGGTTTGCCAGCTGCAATGCCCTCTTGCTTCGGGTTTGTTCTTAAAAAGTGTTTTTCCAAGCCAAAAAGCTCATACAATTCTTTCTATAAACTAGTACGGAAAGAACAAGCTACAGCAAATCGTCCTGTACATCTAATCCCCCTTTATGTCTGAAAAGCGTGTCTTGTCCCAGTTAGAAACGCTCTGACCTCTACCACAAATGGCAGCATTTTCAGCATATACATCTTGCATGACAAAACAGGAAACAGAGTAACATGATGCCAGACCTTCCGTGGCCATTTCAGCGAAAATGCCACCAAAATTCCAGTTTGCTTGCCAGGGGGTGTTCTCCGGTGGGCAAGCAGTGGTGTAAAAACAGAGAGAAAAGTGGTTGTTGTTTTTATTGTAAAGACAGTAAAAAAATATGTTTAAAAAAACCCAAACGAGGCCGAACGCCCATGTGCCGGGGTGCGGGAGGGGCCGGGGCGCCCCGCGGGTCCCTGCCGGGCCACGTGCGAGCGGGCAGCCCCGGGAGGCGGTGCCGCGGGGGCTTCGCGGGGCTCTGGGGGGCTCGGGGGCTCCGTGTCCCGCAGCACCTGGCGGCGCCGTCGTGGTCGTGGTCGCGGTCCTGACCCCGGTGCACCAGGCGCGCTCCCGCATGCCCACCCACCACCACATGCACACACCCGCGGCGAGAGGAGGAGCGGCATCTTCCTCGCAGGCTTCGTTTCGCCAATTTAGTTCCCCCTCTCCCTTTTTCTTATATATTTTTTTTTATTGCATTTTATTGTTAGCACTGTAATTATTTGCCGGGGTGCTCCGGCCGGGTCCAGACGGAGAGGGTGGATTATAGCTCCGGGATCCCCGTGGCTCCTGGGAAGGTAGGCAGCAGCTGGTGCAGTCGGGGGGGACGGGGACGCGGCTCCCCGCGCAGCCTTTGTCTCCGCGCAGCGCGAACCAGAGCCCGCCGTGAGCCGCACTCTGTTTCCGCCGTGTGAGCAGCCTTCCCCTCCCTCCCCGCCGCCAAACGTGCTTCCTCGCCCTGGGCGCGGAGGATTTCAAACGCTAAAAATGCGCGCAGCGGGTCCGGGAGGGGACGGGGGAGCCCAGCGGTATCGCTGCGGCGGGAAGGGATGGGGCGGGGGTCGGAGCCGGCCATGCGGCATCTTCCCGCGGCGGGGGGGGCTGCCGCCGGGATGCTGCCGGACCCAGCCGCTGCGTGTGCCTTTAAAAGAAATAAAGAGAAAACAAACAAAAACATAAAACCGGCAGTCGGCAGCTACGAGCTTTCGCAGGGACCCACAAAAATAAATATAAAATTATTTTTAAAAAGGAGTTTAACCCTGACACGCGTGATGGCTGGAGCTGCGTGGCTGCACCGCGTGTGCCGCAGCCCAGAACGACGAGCGGCCGCGGGTTTAGTCCTGCCTCACCGGGAAACGTCCCTGCCTTCCTCTTAAATCCAGCGCTGCCACAGGGTCAGTGGGAGTTTTACGGTATTCAGAAAACGCAGGGTGGGCCCACGGCATGTGTGTGTTTGCCTGTAAATACATAGTAACAGCTAAGCTGCTCGCTTTTAATGAGCCCAAGGTGAAAACAGAAAGGAGCAGGTCTGAATGCCTGGATATGCGTTTGCTCACGTTTATATATGTCCAGCTTGCTCTTATGGCAGAGGGTTTGTTCCATTGTTTTGTAGAGCTTGTAAGGCAACCTGTAGCTAGGATGTGTCTCCTTGTGAAAGAGGAGATGAGGAGGTGTGTTAAACCCAGGCTTTGTTTATGTGACATGAGAAGGACTGAAACAAACCCCGTGTTTGGCAGCCGATTTTATGGAAGGTAAAGCCATAGTCTGTTTGTGCCACCTGCTGAATCCACCACATGTACTCAGGCTATTCAGCGTCCCACAGACTGCTTTGGGGCATTCTTACTGTTCCAAATGGTAGTAACCTTGCTTTGCAGTGCTTCATTCACCTTTTGGTTTGTTTGGGTTTTACTCGTGTTTGAAAAGCAAAATAACATGGACCAGCCATTGTTCTAAAAGTAAAGTATAAGAAAAATATCCTTCTTAATTGATAAAAACACATTCTGGAAGTAAAAATAAAATATTTGGAGTCTAACCATCTTAGATCAGAAGTAAAAACCTATATGGGAGAAAGAAGGAGCATCCTTCCATCTAACTTTAACTTAATTTGTTACCAACGTTGTTTAAAAAGCCTCTAAAAGGAAATTCCATCTGTTGCTGAAGGATACAGAGTATCAATATCTCCCCTTTTAGAAGCCCAGCTGAAATTGACTGGCAAAACCCCTCTAAATCTAGGAATTGCCTCTTTGCTGGTGAGCATAGGCCTTCTGCTGTGGCTGTGTGGAAATGCACTAAAATGGGATCTGCTTCACTGTCGTACTGAATGACTGCTATTTGACTTTGCCTTTTTGGCTTCTTTCTTTGTTTCTTTCTTTCTTTTGCTCTTTCGCTCTTTCTTTCGCTCTTTCTCTCTTTTTCTCTCTTTCTCTTTCTAAGAGGCACTGAGAGAGAGAGTACTTCACTGAAGCACACTGCAGCATCCTCTGGCTTGTCACTTGAGACTATTCATGCTGTAGCTGGGCTTCCCAGCCCAGGTGAGGATGGGACATGTGGGCTGTGAGTGCCAGGCTCCACGTACCCCTGTGCAGAGGATTATCCTCTGAGTTGTCCAAGGCTTTATGCAGACTGCCATGGATCACGGAGGAGCAATTGTCCTCTGTATCCAAACCCTGCCTTTTACAAGGGTTTTAAAGGATGGAAGGGGAACCAGGGCTCTCACAGCCAGTATATTTGTGGGCAGCTCATCCTGTGTCTCTGTCTTATGTTTTGTCCGTTTTTTCTGGTTTTGGGGTTTGTTCTTGTTCAGTGGTGACTGAGCAGAAATGCAACTGTCCTTCCTCCCATGGTCTCCCCCATCTTTTTCTCAAATAGCTCATTTCTGTAGAAATATGCTTAGCACATAGTGTGACAATAACCACTGCTTTAAAAATCTGTATTCTGAAGGTGAATGAGATGTTGTGGGAATGTTTAAATATTCAAAGCCTAAGGTCAGTTTCTTTTCTGAGAAGCATTTATTGCTGTGACCTTAGTCCAATACAAGAAGTCTGAGAGGCCAATCTTGGGAAAAATCACAGCTTTTTCATGTTGAAAGTGTTCCACAGCCCTCTTCCAGTTAACTTTCATAATATTTGTGCAAGCTTATCAGGTAAATATCACTCTGAGCCTTTTACAGTCAAGAAAACTGAAGCAAATAAATTAATTGTAAACTAGAGCGGGAAGGAAAAGTGAGTTGCATAAGCAAACAGTTCTTCTTTCTGTAGTGCAATATTTATTTTAAATAAGAATTCAGAGCAGCTATTTAGCCCACATGAATTTGTCTGGATTGTCTGTTTCATTTCTGTAACCCATAAAGCCCCACTCGTACAGCACTTCCACTTTCTGTGGAAGACAAGACTTCATTTATTTGTGGTGGTGTGTTCTGGGATCACTTCAGCAAAACCAAGACTGTTGAGTACATTTCACAGAGAAATATAATTAGGAAAAAATGTGACTATATTCCTCTGCCAAATGCTTTCCCTAAATTGACTGGGAAGGGCTCAAAACAAAAATGTACTTAAAACCATTTTCCTTTATGGCTCATCTTGAAGTGTTTTGCCTAAAGTAATGAATCACTGAGTGAATCAGACTGGGATTTTACAATTTCTTATTTGCCTGCCTTTGATCAGCTGAGTAGCCTGTTGAGACTTAATTTGGGACTGTCTTCCCTTTCTTTAAGGCAGTATGGAAGGGCAGTGTGGAGTGTGATGGGGCAGAGCAGGAACATTTTCCTGTTGCAGCACAAGGTCATGCAGTACTGAGGGAAAGGTTGCAAATCCAGATTCGTTCTCATCGCGTCTTTTTTATAGCATCCTTTTCCAAGCTTCCTTCTCAAGCCTTCTGTCATTTGTGGTTTTTATTGTTTGTTTGGGGTTTTTTTACACCCAATCTTATCTTTTAACTATTTCCATCCCTTGTGCCGCAGGGGCTGCATGAGAGAAGGAGCCTGGAAATGACAGATGATGGCTTGCAACCACACAGCAAACAGCTGCAGCAGCTGGAAGCCTGTGCAGTCCCCACACTGCCTATGGGCTGGTGGTGTTGCCGGTGGGTAGGACAACCATGTGCTGGCACCTCGGTCACTCTCGTGCTGCCCTGGAGCCCACCAGGGTGAACCCGCTTCCTTCCAGCACAGCTGCAGCCTGCTGCAGAGGGGCAGCACCGAGGAGCTGGAGGCAACAACATTTCGAGCACTGCAGGTGTTTGCTCAGTGGATGTGAGTCAGTCTTTAATTTCCGAGCTCTTTGTTATCTTGGTGACTCTTCTCTAATCTCTCTGTTTTGTCCTTCCTGTAAATGAGCAAATAGGGAGCTTTATGTTCCACATGTCAGGTGTCATTTATGCTGAACAAAAAGGAAGTAGTTGCTTCCCCACTAACTAATTTTGTTTGCTAATGTTGACCAAAAGGAGGTAGTTGCTTCCCCGCCTCCCAACATGGTGCAGTTACATATAAAGCCTATTATTGCTTTTTGTCATGTCAGTGAATAGTCCATACACAGAATCTCAGGCTCAGTGTTTCATTATTTATATCTCTGGAGTCATAGTGGTCATATTTCTCTTCTTTGAAAGAACTTTGAAAAGTATGAGCAAAGAAAGTCACATCACATCTCAGACTTTGCAGGAATAAAACCAGCTTGTGTGAAACTCAAGCGCTGGATCCTGATGACTTGTAACCAACCAAGAGGAGTTCTTGGCAAAACTCTCTTTGAGAAGAAAGTTGCATCATATTTCAGCTTTTAAGCAAATTATCTTGAATTCCATAGTTAAAATTGTTTAGAATGTCTTGGACATTTGCCATTCCTGAGACTGTTAGCCTGCGGGTAGAGCTCAGTGAATGAAGTGCCCAGTGAGTGTGCAAGGGCGTGACAAAAATAATCTCCAGAGACAGGCAAGATGTTGTCTAACCTGACCGCTTACCCAAACGCTTCTCACATACTGGGTCAGCTTTTGGGCAGTCATGTGTCTTAAGATGGCACTATTCGAACAATGTCATTTACAGGATATGAATAAAAAAAACCAAAAACCAAAAAACAACGGCCTGTGAATTAAGCCATCACCATTGCCAACAGGAGTGATGCAGTTACTGTTAAAAACATAACTTCTAGCAAAGTGTTTGCTGAGATTACCCCTCTTCCAGGTGCTGTCAGAAGAAATAAAGTTATATTGTCTGTATTACCATATTCTTACAAACACAAACTTTTTGAGCCCGTTATGGCTGTTGTGGAATTTGAACAGTCCAGCAAACTGGAGTTGCAGGGATTTTTTTTTTTTCAGTGTTTCAGAAGGCAACAGAGAAAATGACCCCAGTTCTCGGAATCTGTTTTAATGGCTTGTGAAGGTCTTGGTGTCCTTGAGAAAAATAAACTCATTTTATCTTCTTATGTCATCTCACAGTCCTCCTTCTGAAGTCTGTGACCAGTTGTAATCTTTCCCACATTCTGCAAGGAGCACACAATGAATAAATTATATATAAAGGGTTTTACAAGCCATGATCTTTGAGGTTTTTTCAGAAGGGTCATTAGCTCTTTCCTGGTTTTCTCTCAGGGTGATTTCTGCTTCAAGGAAAGTTTTAAGTAAGAGCAAAATTCTTATTTCTGCTTGTTGATTTACTATGTGTGTGTCTGGAGAGAGAGATTTGATGGCAAGTCTCTGGTAAGTTTTCTTTTTGGGAGATTTAAGGCTGGGCAGAGCAGTAGGCACAGTGACTGGAAGTGATTTGGATTTCTACAGTCACTCTTCAGATGTTTATTTACTGCCTTTCAATGAGAATTAAGAATAAAGTTCAGTCTAGGAACTTTACCAACATAGCATTTTTATTTGCGTTTATTTCATGGCGTTTATCAAATGAAAAGGCCTTAAAATTAAAAGAAAAAATTACGAAGCTGCTTCCAGTAGCTCAGCATGGTGAATTTTTATTAGTTGAAGCAAATATTCTTTTTGTTCCCACAACATTAGTGGCCCCTACACCTGAGGTGGCAACTTGCAGAGCTTGGCTGTCGCAGTGTCGAAGCTTTGGGAGCAAAGCTCCTGTGTTTGCAAAGAGCACCTCAGTGGGGCTGAAACCCCTGGTGTGGGCCAGGACGGGTTGTCCTCCAGTAGCACAAAGCTCCGCTCAAAAGGCCAAGTGATGAGCCTGGAATGGATGCTCGATTTGTAGGGAATAAGGTTGGTTGACAGGAACCCTACCCTTTGGGATTGTAGACTTTATTTAGACTCTGCAATTCATCACATCAGTGAACCTGAAATTTAAAATAGGTGGTTTAGGGGTGAAATTCATTTAGCCCACTGACAGTGGAGGGTACATAGAGTGATTAGCAATGACAAAGAGTTTGCTCTGCATATATCTAAGGTAAAGTTATCTTTGCAAAAAAAAAATGCAGTTTGCACAGTGTTTTTTTCCAGGTATCACATTTCTATCACCCTTTCCCTCTGAATCTACAAGTACTTCACAAACTGAGTGCTATCATTGCTATTATCATCTTAATTTTACAGATGGAGGCGCTAAGAATGAGGTGGTTATTCTTTGCCACAGATTTGCAATGAGTTCATGCTGTGACAGTGAAAGCTTTTGTCCCTAGCCCTAAAGCTCTCTTTTTACCCTCCTTGTGTTTTGACACTGAGATCAGGTTTCCTCATACTTGGAAGTACAATGCATTATTTCATTCATCAGTGTTTTTGTTTCAAGGGTTTGTTTTGGTGGGTTTTTTTGGTAAATCAATTAACCTAGCAAGCATGCAAGGCAGATTCCAAGATGTGCCTGCTGTCATACTGCTTCAGGAGCAACTCACCTACCTGGAACTTGGAACCTGCTGAAATTATTGTTGGTGCTTGTTCTAAGGATTTGCTGCATCTTTGTTCAATCATTTTACCATAAAATCAGAATTTTGGTTAAAACAATAAAAAGGTTGTTTGCACTGCAAAGACTCCTTGCGAAGAAAGCTGTTTTCCTGCCAGCCCAGCCTTGCTGCATTTCAGCTACAGGGGAGCAGAACAGCGGAGCTGTGGCTGCACGTCAGTGAGCTGTGAGGTCTGCTCTCCATGCTGGTTACCTCATAGGAGCGCTCGTTTCAGCACCTGCTTCTGAAACACTTCATGGGGAATTTATTAAGCACAGGCAATGTCAAGGCCATTCTGAAAATCCTCCTGGGGGACCAAGATGCAAAACGGTGCCCAAAGGGAAAGCTGCTCCGCTTGAATCTTAGACAAACCCTTATGTGGGTTTTTAAATGCCAGGGGATACAGATCTCAATAGAGGGGTTGTCACATCTATTAAGGAATTGTTTATTTTAGGAACTCATGGTCACAAGAAGCTTCAGGATTCAGTGGGCTCGGTCCTTGCCACCTCAGCAGTTGCCGTCTCCTGTGGCTTTATCCTTTTATAAAAGATCATGCTTGTCTTCCAAAATAGGTAGACTATTTTATCCCCACAGCCTCTGGGAAGACTGTTCCAGAATGTCACTGCTAAAACGACACTCTGCTTGCCAGTCTGCATTTATTTATCAGCAGCCTAAATCCACTTTTTTGTTGTTGTTGTTGTGTCAACATTTTAATACCTGAACGGTCACTCCCCTGGTATCTATAGTGGAAATATCCTCTGTAGAGGATTTGAAAAGGACCCAGCTTACATCCCTCCCCATTCTCACACCATCTGCCACCATAACCATGTGCTTAGTTGCTTCTTCAATAGAAAAAAAGTAGATCCTGCCCTACTGTAAGCCTTGAGGCTTGTCTTTAAACTTTGCACCTGAAATTTGGACAGTTTAGTCTTGTGGAGAAATGTTAAGAGCACATGTAAACTTCACGATAAGCCTACATTTCTGAGAAATTATTTACAGAGGAAAAAATGCTCATTTGCAAAGCCATTTTCTGCACGGTGGAGATGTGGTATAAACCAGAAGTACTGGGTCTTGTAAACTTAATTTGAAACAGGCAGATGCCATAACTGAGCAAGTTAACTGTGTCCTCCTGCCTTGCCATAGTGCCCTGCAAGAGCTGGGGGTGCTCCTGCTTCTTTGGTTGTATGATGGTTTTGAGGTAGCCCTGAGAATTTTAAAATATCCCCCAAATAGTCTGGCACCTAAACATTTAACATGTACCTCAGGGTGAATCGTTGTTTGGCAATACTGTAGAAAATTCATTCACAAAATGGGAAATGAGAGAGTCGTGGTGCAGGAGCTTGTTTGTGCATAACATCCTGTTGCCTCAGCACCACGCTGGCGTTGTAGCTCACCTGAGAGTGGCTGGACTCTGGAAAATATTGGTCTTACAGCTGATTTGCATTGCTGATGAGGAAATACATCACTAGCAGACTTCTCTGATCTGCCTTTGGTGTTATTATTGGTGCTTTTAAGCTACACTTCTATCAGAGGAGAGATCATCTGATATTTAGATAATAACTGCTTGACACAAGATACCTATTACTCTTTCTTCCTACGATACATGAGCTTAGGGATTTGTTTCTGTCTGTTTCTGTCCTAGTTCAGAATAAGTTTAACCATACATAAAGCATCCTCTGCACAACCTCTTTAACCAAAAAACCTTAACTAATTCAAATACTTGGAACACAGGTATCAGTAGAACACAGTATTGGGATAACTTTGTCCCCCTCTTCCATCCACTTAGCAAAAGCACAGACACAAGATATTTTATGATTTTAAGTAAGAGGCAACATGGAGAACATGGAGAGATGAACACCAAACATCGAATGAGACTTGGACAAACAATAATTTTTAAACAATAATTTTTATTCCTTAGCTTGTAGATGGTTTATATATATATATATATATATATATATATATATATAAATCTTTTTTTCCTTCCCCTGAAACAAATAAGATTGGTTTGCTCACTAGTTTATAAATACAGTTACTATCTTCCCACTCGGTTGTGGGACCGAATAAATTTGTAATGTATAGAGAAGTTGATGTCATTAAAGTGTATAAAGTTACTACTGTTGTGCAATGCATTTAGGTTGTAACCTGAGGTGCTTCTAACAACATAAAACTGGTTGGTAAGGAAGGTTCCCTCTTGTCCAGGTTTGGTTGGTTTAGTCTGGTGATACTGCCTGCTGTCGGTGGTATACATCTTGGATTTTTTTCTTGTGTTTTATTTAGGTTGCTGACACTGTGGCTGCAGTTTACACACAAGATACCAACCAAACACTAATATTTGGAGGAGCATTTGGAAACATACAGTTCCTCACCCAGGATGCCTTTCAAAACCGGGTTAGAACAGACTGAATTACAGACTATGACTGTCCCTGAAGATGATAACACCAGCAATGATTCAAATGATTTCACAGAGGTGGAAAATGGCCAGATGAATAGGTGAGTATTTTTCCACTGACGCTGCCTGTGCTAAGAAACACACTGTTTAAAAACAGCATTCTAATTTTCAGTATATGTCTTGAATTATTCATTACCAAGTCATGCTCCATTTGAAGATGCAATTTGAATTTCATATGTGACATCTGTTGGGCATAGTCAGCAACAGCAGATAAAGCAAACAGAGTGGCAATTTATTCATCATTTCGAATCTTTCAAATTAGTCTAATAAAATGCACAAACATATGTGGGTTATCTTGGCATTTTCAAATGTTTGCTTGCACACAGCAAATAAGTAATAATAATTAATACAATTAGACCAATGACAAATCTCTTTGTTGATCTTTGATCTCAGATATAACAATTTTAACCTGCCTGGCCCCTTCCACACACCCAAGCTCATGGGGATTTACAGCTGGTGTTGTTGGCAGCAAAGTAAACTGGGCAATGGCTGTCCTTCCCCAAAGTAGGGATGGCAAGAAGCCAGTAAAACAGAGACCTATACTGAAGTCACGTCAAGTTTAAAAAAATGCATCTATTTATCCATATTGGTGAAAATCATTATGTTTGTTCAAATTAGTATGTGGACTTTCCTCCAAGCTGTACAGTCATTTCAAAGAGCAGCCTGTTCCACCTGAAGGTGGTTCTTCAAGCTTCCCTGCCAGCCTCCAACAGGTACTCAGCGTCCTGTTTACAGCAAAGACCTGCTGATGGACCCTGTTTGGGTTTTGTGAGCTGTAAAACAAGATGTTTTTTGATCAAACTTCCTGTTCAAATATTGCAAATTGAGGTGGAGCACACTGGCCAGTCGGTGCCAGCACAGGGAACCAGCCCTGCCTGGCACTGGTGCTGCTGGGAATCCTTTGCCAGCACATTATCCTGCCCAGTTGTAGCTGGATCGCTGTGGCCATCTGTGTATATATGTTCTTTAAAAAACCTCTTCTCTTGCCCTTTCTTCCTTTTGGCAGCAGCTTCTCTGGCTGCCCAGAGAAACTCACTTTCTTTTGTAAAAGCAAAATTAAGAGCTGTTTTTTCCCTAGTGAGGGTAGAGACATGTGGTCATGTGGGTGGACAGGGAGCTGGGTGGTGGGTACGGGAATAAGCACCCAGCATTGGCCATACGTACCATGCATGTAGCAAAAACAACCAGATGCACCCCAGGACCAAGCAGGGGGCCCTGGCTGTTGGCACGGGCAAGCTCCTCCCACCATCAGGAAGGTGCCAGCCTGTGCCCCCCCCCGCCACACACCTGGGGAAGTCCTGGGGCGGTCACCAGCTGCACCATGTAGCTGTGCGACTACAGCACAGCTGCACTGGTGAAGATTAGAGCTGGTCAGGAATTTTCTGATGCAACTGCTTTGATGGAAAGTGCCAAAATGAAATGCAAACCACTTCTGTAAAAAAAAAATTATATATATATATATATATACACACACACACATGTATATAATTAAAAAAAGAAATAAAATAAAAACCTCCAACTTTGCCAGAACAAACCAGTTCTAGTATGGACCTGCTTCCTTCCTTGCTGGCTCACTTGGTAAGACCAGGAGCCCTGGGGCTGACAGTGGTAAATTGACTCCCTGGAGCCTGCTGAGGATTTATGTCCTTGGGAGGAGAAGGAGTGGCTGTACAGTGCTTTGAGTGCTGTCACCAGTAACTGTTACAGGGAAACCATCTTTCAGTGAATGTTTGTGGAGGGTGGGGAAAGAGTGTGCCCTGTGTGCCTGCACCTTGTGCTTTGTGAAGTTATGGGCTAGTAAGCGTGGCAAAGTCTGGGTCACATCCAGACTGCCTGTTAAAGGAAGAAGCAGCATGGGGTGAGGAATGAGTGTCAGAAACTTGGAGGCTGACTTTCTGATCACTGTTCTGGCTCTTAAGGCAGACGAACATATTCCACAATTTTCTTTTCCCCTCTGGATAACTTTTTCTCCTGCAGAGCACCATTTGCTTGTAGGATGTAACCCATTATGGTTGTCTATTATCCCTCTGCTGGGGTGCTCGTGGCACAGCTACTGACTCATGCATCCCATACATGAGCATTTTCCCTGTATATCACAGTGTGTTCATGTTTCCCTCCATGTCTAAAACAAGAGTTTCATGGCAGCTCATGCCAACTGCAGCTTCCAGCACAGCAGCACGTTGGCAATGGTGCAGCCCCGTCAATGTCCCCTGGGGCTGGGCCTGTGGCTTAGCCACCCATGGCCACCATGGCCACTGCCCTGGGCAAGCACCTCCATCCCAACATGGGTGACAAGCCAGCCAGCAGACCCTGATCTGCACCTCACACCAAACACCTCCCGAAAAGATGTGGATATTCCCTTCCTATGACTATTTTGGCAAACGTCCCATCTCCATGGGACAAGAGATTAATGGGTATATGGAAGAAATAATATTGTGCTGCCTGGCACACAGTGCAAGGCCCTGTGAAACTCCAAAGTCCATCAAAATCAGTGGGACTTTTTCTGTTGGTTTCACTTGAGCTTTAGATTAGATCTGTAATTTTCAACTAACTATTTTTTGTTGTTTCAACCTGGTCATTTTGCATTCTGTATTTCATTTTAAACCTTTTTTTTCTCCCAGTGCATAATTTTTCAAGCCCTATGTAGGGCAGAGTTTTTAAGGGTCTTGTGGGGAAGGTAAACCAAGTACATCAGGAAGAAGCTCATTCCAAGACTGGTTTTAAACCCTAAGTATCTCTTGACCTTGGAAAAGAGTTCTCTAGTTTACTTTGTATTTCCAGCCTTTTCTGGGCCTAAATATGAATTTATCTATGCAGTCATATGTAAGGAGGGGATGTTGTTTGGAAGGGGATGTATTGGGAGGGAGGTTTTCTTTATACGCATATGTTGAATTTCTTCTGGGCACGTCAGTAAAGTGGTTTCCATCAAATCCAGACATGGATTTCGTGACTTTTAACCATGTATCTCGGCTATAAAACTTTGTCATCTCTGCACATAACTCTAAACCTGTATTTAGGTGACGTACTCCTTAGCTGTAACAACAACGACGCTCTCAGGAAGCTGCTGGCTGAACACCTGTCTTGGTTTACAGCTACTAGTAAGTTATCAGCAGCCCTTGGTTGGTTAACAATGCTGTTAGTAGCTATACCCAGATCTGGTCCAAGTTTCATAGTGTAAGCCAGATTAAGGTTTCTTCTGTATTTCTAGTTCCTGCCTGCCCTAGAAATTTTTGCTGTTGCTCAAGCTAGAGCTGAGTTTAAGAAGCTGCCTAAGGATAAAGTTCTGCCATCTTGGCAAAACTAGCTTTTCTTAACAAATGTTTAAGTCATTGTCAAATATCACTCTGCTAGTCAAAATGGTTAGCTTGGAGATATCAACTTAGTCTAACATTTTTCATTTAAGTTCTTTAATAAATTAAATTTCGAAACTGTAGTTAAGCATGGTCCTTTTAAAACCACTTTATCAATAAGACTAAGTTTCTACTTTGAACTAAATCAAACCAAGAAAATACTTAGATGAAGAAATCCCTTCCAAGCCAGCAGTGAGGCTTCATGCATCACAAGGATCAGGTAATTATTTTTTTTAACAGGTTGTTTTATTAATTTATCTGAAAAGTTTTGTACAAGCTGCTCCTACTCAGCTGTGAGCTCACAACAGGAAAGCAAAAACATATAAGAACAGGTTACATCTTTTAATGATGAGTAAAGTGTTTGAAATGAAGACAACAAACAGCACAAATGGATTTCATACTTGTCAGGGAGCCACAAGGCTTTGGTGGCACAGACGGTCCTACTGTGCATTTCCCCAGCACCTGTCACAGTGGCCTCCAGTCCTTGGGAGGGCTGGGAAAGGCTGGAATAAACAGTCGCTTCAATTCATTCATGTCATATTTATAAAGGTCAAATATACAACATTCTGTGACAATGAAGAGCTTGCTTTCTAAGCACATCTATTAAGCAGAGCAGGTGCATGTCATGGTTTAACTAGAAATTCCAGTATTCCAACATATGTTCCCTTTCAGATGCTGTAGAAGGGGAAAGAAAAAAAAAAAGAAAAAAAAATTTATAAAAAGCAAAATCTTGGGAAAATTTGTTTCTGTTGAACCCATTGGATTACCTTTCCCCTAGGTCGGTTGGTTAGTTGTTTTTTAATTTAAGTTCAGGAATACATTCCATTTATGGAAAACTTAGGCTGTCACATGCTAAGTCTGTACCACCTACTGAGCGTGGTCCCGAGGCAACCTTCTCGTCTGGGCTTGTCAGTTAAGTTGCCTGCAACAGCAAATACAGCACAGTCTCTGGATCAGGCAGACCCCACAGCCCCCACCTCTGCATCACTGCTGAGATTTCTAGGCAAGCCATCCTGGCGCTGGGAGGTGGGTGCTGGGAAGCTCCCCGTAAAAAAATCTGTCTGCAATGCTCTGTATCTCACAGAACGTGTGATTCAAGAGCCCCGTGACCACATTCCCATGTCTGACTTTGCCCTCCCGAACACATCACTTAGCGTATAAGTGGAAAAATGTGCAGTGTGATATGGCGAATGAGGAGTCAAGCTTAATAGATGAGAGGCTGGACAACAAGTGCAGTCCATTTTAATATAGGATTAACTCGAAAGTATTTGGGGTCAATTTATCAAATCAGACGTGTTATTTTTAAGTCACATCCAGAAGGAAATAATGTGTTTAGTAGTCACAGAAGATATCAGTTCTGCAGAAGCTGTTTACTCTGTCAAAAGTATCCTAATGAGAAGTCCCACATTCACTTTATATTCAAGCCATATTACTCAAGTGTTGTTGTCTTTATCACGTGTTAGTTCTTTAACAATAATTTTCATTAAACTTTAATACCATGTGGTAATAATAATACTATCTACAAATTTGTTATATTTGTAATAATTAAGGGGAACTGGCTGTAGAAGGACGAGAAGTAGGGGGAGCAGACTAGTTGCTTCTATCATGACTCTGACAAAATCTAAAATGACACATGATCTCTATAAATTACAGAAGAAGGCAAAGCCCACAGATGTTCCCAGCAGCACTTACAAATCTAAAAGAGACAAAACTCTTCTGTGTGCTACTGCCTGTACAAATTGCCTGTGGGGTGTTTCGAGAGAGCTGGAATGTCTTTTTCAAACTGTTCACACTCTGCTGCCTACGTTCAAGAGATGGGCTTTGAACAGACATGGAAAAAGGAAAAAAAAGCACATGCTCTGAATCAGGTTGAGATTTTATTCCACAAAGATGAAATACCTATATGGTGAGCTTCGGAAAGCTAATTTTGGATCAGTCTATCTTAGAAGTGGTTGCTTTGCACTTCTCAAAACAGTGGGGGAGGCTCAGCCATCTATTCCCACTGTGTTAGAGCACATAAACCTGGCATAGTGTCTATATTTTGCAGCAAATGCTGAAGTTAGTAGTTTGAAAAAAAAAATCACACAGGAGAAACCCATTGTTGATTTTTACTTATATAAAGGAAGCCAAAGCAGACCAATGGGTAGGAGTCAAAGTTACAACAAAATCAGCAAAAATACTACGTACATTTTGCCAGCTATGCCCAGATATTAGAAAGAAATTCTTTACGGAGAGAGTGGTCAGGCATTGGAATGGCCTGCCCAGGGAGGTGGTGGACTCGCCGTCCCTGGAGGTTTTTAAACTGAGATTGGACATGGCACTTAGTGCCATGATCTAGTAAATGGACTGAAGTTGGACCAAGGGTTGGACTTGATGATCTCTGAGGTCTTTTCCAACCCAGTCGATTCTGTGATTCTGTGTGATTTAAGGGATAAACTCAAAATGTGGATGTAATATCCACGGTGTTAAAGATGTAGGGCCTAATGTGTCAGCTATGGAAGCCAAATCAGCAGTATTACGACTACATAATTTTGGCACAGGCTTAGAGGTTGTTCCAGCATATATCACCAGTAATCACGCCACAACTGGGATAGTACGGAATTTTGACAGAGCTCTGTCTTTATGACCTCACATCTACGTTACCAGGCTGTATACTGCTGGACGTGCTCAAACAAGCACAGTCAGTCTTGAGCCACAGGCTGAAGGAGAACATCCTCAGACAGCAGAAACTTCCAGCTGTGGTAAAGGACCAGTGGTGCTGCCCTCTGTGTTCAGCCTGTTGTTTCTCTGTTTCAATTTAAGAATTTAATTTACCCACAGCGAAAAGGGCCTCTGACACTTGGTGAACGCACCTGGTAAGGTATGTAACACATCTTATGGCTGATGCACTATAAAGATTATGATTATTATAGCACAGTATTTATTACTAGAATGGCACAGGATTTCTACAAGCAGAATCAATGTGGTACAATCTACAAGAAGCATAATACAGAATTTATAATACAACTTAATTCATAATTTCTTATCACTTGGGCCCTCCGCAGATTGGGTCAAATGTTAATATATGATTTGCTGTATAAATATAACAACCATAATCTAGAGTCAAGAATCATATAAAAGAAGATGAGTCTCTCCCTCAGTCCTGGGAGGAAGCGGAGGGTGATGGGGGTGTCCCTGGCCATTGGGGATCCCGGGTCTCACTGTCCAGCAGCAGCTTTGGACCAGGATTTTGATGGACTTTATGGACAGTGCTCTGGGTGCTGTTAGGCTTTCCTCTTCTGCAATGGGGGTCATCACCACCACCGGGGGGGACGGGTGTCTGCGACCTTCAGGGCTGGCAAGGAAGGGAGTAATCAGCCTGGCACCTAGGAGCCTTGAGGCCGACAGGGAGGGGAAGAAGAAATCTGTTTGGTTTGTCTACTTGGTTCAGGGGACCTTCAGGGCCTGATAATGAGGGAAAGGGAATGAATGGTCCAATTAGTCACAGAGAATGGCTGCTTGCCTCATTAAATGGTACTAGCGATGCTAACCACATTGGCAGGGATCAGGAGTGGGGGGTACCAGTCACACACACCTCTGCAGGTCACCTGGGGAAATATGTCCTCTCAGTGTCTGTGCAGACAAACTACTTGCCTGTATGCAAAACTGGTGCTTCTTCTTGACTTAATCTCCTAAAAGACCATTCAGTACATATATATTTATTCTGCTAGTGTTACCTTTATCAATACACAATATATGCTGGTATCAGCAAAGCATAATCTAGCTCATTAAATAGTTATGCGTGTGACCTCTTTTCACATACAGTTTTTATACATTGCGTATTTTGTAACCCCATGCTGCTCATGGAATTAATGTGTTCGCATTTTCTAAACGCTGGAAATAAATCCTCTTTTTTCAGCAAGTTTATTTCGGATCAAGCAGAAGGAGTCTCACAAACAGCAAGCTGGAGAAACAAGAGAGTGATGAATACGTAAGTCTCTCTCGCTGTTCTTTTCCCTGTCAAAACAAACTATATGTTGTGCATATGAAGGGCTTTTACACATGGTCTTCAGAAGTGCCGGGCACACACAATTGTAACTGAATTCTGGGTTCCAGTAGAAACTGCCTGTGCTCAGCACTTTAAAAAAGAAAACCTGAGCATTTTGGATGAACTGAGGCAAGGGAATCCCTCTGGCCTATGTTAGGCAGGAAGTCCTGGTGGTTCCTTATGGCATCATATAACTCATGTGCCTAAGACATTTCACAGGCATAGTGAATGATGGGCTTTTAAAGTGTAGTGAGTTGTGTATTGTCTATATCATTTATGTCAGTTTACAGAATCTATAGGATCAGAGTGTAGCTGTGACAGGATTTAGTGATGTTTTTCCTCTTTCAACCCAATTTTTATTAAGTCGTTTCCTTTCCATAGCAGTAGTTACTTATACCTGATATATCACAAAATGTGGAGTTTGAAATGTAGATGCATTTTCCTTGCTCTGTTCCAAGCTGCTGCTGACACGTCTGTCTTTACCTCCCCAGATCCCAGGAACTACTTCCATGGGAATGTCCATTTTCAACCTCAGCAATGCGATCATGGGGAGTGGGATTTTGGGCCTTGCTTTTGCCTTGGCCAACACAGGAATTATCCTTTTCCTGTAAGTATTTGCGTGGTGAGTAGCTGATCCCCATGCAGTTTTACTGCATTTAAAGAATGTGTGCGCTGTCAGCAAATGGAAGGATTTATAGTCCATCTGTAATCAAGTACAGCATTCAAATCTGAAAATGCTAGATACAAGTTTTGGACAATTTTTTTTTTGCGGGGGAAGAGGAGGAAAGCCACTACTTGCAATGCCAGAGCAAATTAGGTCCATTTTATTTACTACTAACCTGAGCCTAGCCATGTTTTTTTCCCATGGTCCACAAGTTACATATACATCAGAAATATTCAGTAGTAATAGTTGCGGTGGGATAGTGCATAGTTTTTACTTGTGTCTCTAGAGCTTTCCTCAAAGCATGGTACAATAACTGCTTTTTTTTTAACCAAGAAATAGAATATTTATATTCCTTTATAAGTTACATATAATATTTTCATCTCACTCCCACAGTTTCTTCATTTTCTTATGTGAGAGTCCTTGAGAGCCAATATAAATATAGCCAAGATTTTAGTATAAACAAAAAGAGTCGAGGAAGGTACTTAACTCCAGCAAAAAAAAAAGAGGCATTTTGTAAAGGAGAATTTTATAGTTTAAAAATGAAACTGTGCCAGTGAATGAGTAAGACACAGTGTTATTCTGTGTTATTCTGGATTGCAGTATGAGATGTTTCATTATGAAAAGTGATTGTTAAGAAATCAGTTGGGAATTGTGTGCAGATTTCAGATAAATGTTCATTGAGGGAAGAAATACAATAATTTACAATCTTTGAGAACTGTTCAACATGGTTATTGAGTTTACAGACTACTCTAAAGAGGTGCAATTTATTGAATGTCAAATCTAAGAATCTAAAACTTTTGTTATTTCTTAGGTTTTTGGGAAATATATAATATCAGTCCTGTATGTAGCAGTGTGGATGGCCCAAGTGGCACATATAGCCATCTGTACAGTGGTTTTGTGCCAGGATAGCTACATCCATGCTGCTAGCTTACAATTTGCCGTGGCTGGGTAAAATCTAGGAATAATCCAAGGCTATGAAGTATTTAGGTCTTTCTTGTAGAGAGAGACCAAGTTTATTTTATTTTTGCTGGGTTTTTTTCCCCTGTACTCTAACCTGTATATGATACCTCTCTTCGGCCTCGTTACTTTGCTGTGATAATAGTGTCTCACCAAGGAGCACCCTCAATTTCTCCTTATTGCTTTCATTTTCTATAAGTTCATCCTCTTCCTATTCTTTCAGCAGTTTTTCATTAATTTTGTGAAATGTATTTGCTCTAAAGGATGTAAAAAGGCAGTTTCTTTTAAGTGAAATAGACCAGACCAGTGCTTTGAACATCAGAGAAACTTTTAACAACATGTGACAGTGCCTGGGCTCGTCTTGGCCTGAGTAGTGGATGTGTAGATCTGTACCACCGCATTGCACGAAAAACTGCCCAACCTGAATGAAGAGATTTTACACAGTAAATAACAGCATTATTCTCTACAGAATTAACCGTGTGTATTTAAAACTGGATAATTGTTTTTGTTGGCTTTATAATGACTTTAGATCTGTTGGCCTGGAGCTAGACCAGCCAGCTGAGATCAAGGGTAAGGAAGCCAGCAGGACCTCACTGACCAGGCCAGCAGAGCTTTCCTCTTTGAAGCCTGGAGATACAGGATCCTAATGTGGTATCTGTAGTCAGGCTTGAAAGTTGAACTGCTTTAAATGTTCTTTTATCACGCAATAATCTCAGAGTTAAACCTAGTCCATTGGTGTCAGATTTTTTTTCTCACAATCTCATTCAGTGCATTTTTCCCATAAATGTGTAGTTCTGCTTTCATTATCACAGGTAGATCTTAGAACTGTTTCTGCTTTACAAGCAATTAAAGGAAGAGTCCTAGCAATACTTCCATTGCTTTTTGCACATGAGAAAGCACTTAAATTCATTGTCCTTGAGCAGCACAGTTCTGGAAAGTTTCTAGATTGCTTTATCCAGTATTGGCACGTACCACCCCTGAAAAGTAGAAAGCAGAGGCAGAAAAATTAAAGGAGCATTTCCAGTGCTAACAAAGCAGACTTAGCCTGATTTCCACTCTCACAACTTCCACACTGCTGCAGTGTGAAGTGGACACTGCCATATACACACCTGGATCAGTTCAGATACAAATTCTTGTTGTAATACATGCAAAATAAACATGGCAATGAGTATATACTCGCACATCTTATTTGCATAAGTTAGTGCCATAGCAAAGTGCCATGCATTCTAGGCAAAATAACTGACGTGGGAACTCCGAGGAACTTAATCCCAATATGGTTGATAACTACAGTGCAGACCAAAGAAGAGCATCCTTTCCTGCATGTAAAAGGGGAGAAAACCTTGTTGCAGAAAGATGGCACAAAAGGCTTCGGAAGTTAGAGATGGGGCAGGATACCTCAGAGTGGCAGGAGCACGTGTCGCTGCCTGCAGTTTCATCCTGGAAACCCAGGACCAGAGGGGTGGATCACATTGCAGAGACATAGTGGCCAGCCAAGCTCAAGGTGCCTTCAGCTTGCATTTAGCCCGGCACTGCACATGGTACGAAGAACCCTGCTGAGACACAGGGCCTTGTTAGATGAGCTATAGTACAGTTGAAGTATCACACTGCTTGCTACAGCCATTCCTGCTAGGGCTGACTGGAAGCAAACATGAAGCCACAGCTGAACTTCTCCAGAGGTTTAGGGCAGACCGGCCCTCTGGGAGGACATACAGTGGCAAACCCCATGCTCGGCCACATTTTTCTGCACCCAATACCTGATGAGGGTTCAGAGCTGTTCTGTGCAATAAGGCAGGTGACTGCACGAGTCTCACAGGTCTTCTGGCCCTCAAACCTGGGACTTCACAGAGGGCTGGGGACAGCACGTGTTTCAGCTGAACTGGTAATGTGGCAGCTGGGAGCAAACAGTGGCATGGCAGGAACAATTTGTTCTTCCCAGCACTGTATCAGTCCCCTGCCTTAAACTGTTTGTTCTGAATTGGTTGGGGGCAGGTGACTTTTGCATGTGCCGTTTGCTTGCAGAGCTGCCAGCACTTTAAGAACAGTCAAAATAAAAAGTAGGGGGAGTGCTTTTGGGACTGCAGTGCAAGCTCGCCTGCTTCTGTTTTGAATTTGTGCAGACCAAGTGGCATGGACATTTTCATTCCTGTCCAAGGGGTGGTTTTGGCGTAAATATCCCTGTCCATACCACAGTCCTAACACAAATAAGTTTTTCATACAGTGCTGATGAAAATGCCAAGTGTCTCTGTGAGAACCCTATGGGGAGCTAAGGACAACAGATCAGCTAAATACCTGGCTGCTCGGGAGTGTTATTTTTACTGCTGCAAAGACTCCATGAGCTCAGGGCCTGAAAAACAGGAGCTTTTAATATTAAAATAGAATTGATGTTGGCATGGGGAGCCAGAGCCACTTGGGGTGGGGGTGAGTGAGCCCAGCAGCCGAGCACAGGGGGCTGTGAGCACCATGTGTCCTGGCAGGCAGGGGTGTGGGGGCTCCTCAGGGAACATGGGCAGGAATGGGGCTTAGCACATCGGTAAAAAATGGAGCAGAGTGACCTCAGCCTGTACAATCTCCCTTCCCTTCTCCAACTCCTCGAGGAGAAACACCCTCTGGGCTGTACAAAGAGTGTGTTGTTATTGTCAGACATCATACTTTGTTGGCAAAAAAGCAGTCTCCCCCATCACCTCTTTATGTTTCTCCCTGCTTCTCTGGCCCCGAGAAACTTGTGGGTCATTATTTGGCGCTTAAGTATTTTTAGTCTAAAATAATAAAAAAGTGGGAGGCGGAGGCTTCTCATCCTTTTCTTTCTATGTATGCCTATGAAAATTATGTGTTGCTGCCTATCTATGGCAGCAGCTTGTTTTCTGTTAAATTTTAGGCTTGTTTTTCTCAGTGTCCTGAGGGTAGTTGTCATAATAAAGAGAGGAATTGCCAACAGATTGTCTGAATGCTCTTCACACACATCATGAAAACATCATCAGGTCTTTGTGTGTCAGAGTGTTGGAGGGGAAGGCACACATGGTGCTAGGCTTAAAGACATAGAGCAATGAGCAAATGTGTTTTTATGCACTTAGCCCCCGGCACTGACTAATTATCATTTGTGCCAGCAAGTTCCCTATGCAAACAGTTTGGTCATTACTTCCTGCAATTCTTCTGCGTGAAGTCAAATTATGTATGGATCACAGCAGACCAGGAGTGACATCAGTGACACCAACCCCCAACTGGACAAAGCATAAGATTTTGGTTTCTGCCTTTATTCCCAAGGGAAGCCAGTTGAGCCTTAATTTCCCTCCTCTTCCCCATCCTGAGGCACTGGGACACACATAAAAAGCCATTTGGGCACCGCTTTGGTAGCATATGAAAGATGTCCAGGGAAAAGATGCTTTCATTTGGTATGGAAGTCTTGAAATAGAGGGATTCCCTTTGAAATTTGTACTCTGCTTGCAGAAAAGAAGCTTTAGAGTAGGTGGTGAGGGACATGCCTTGCTCATCCCTGCTCTGATCAAATCTTAATTCCTACCTGAAAAGACATCTTGATTCTTGCTTCATTTAATTTGGGGGCATGTCACTCACTAACAGGCTGCATTCTCCAGCTCTACCAAGTTTGATTTGGATGAATCTCTGTACATTCAGGGCTTTCCCCCTCCACCACGGTTTGGTGGAACTGCAAAAAGCATGTGAATCACATGTGGGTATAGGGCTTTATGCATTGTCAGAAGAGTACAAATTTATCTCAGAGGCAATGGGAATATGACCTAATGTGAAATATTTTAATGTCAGAGCTCAGCTCTTACAGTAAACTCTATTTTCCATTCTTTTGTAGGCTGCTTTTAATTGCAGTGATGGTGCTGTCTATTTATTCGATACATCTCATGTTGGTGTGTTCAAAGGAAATAGGTAATTTAAGATGTTATTGTACCATTTCAATAGAATTGTAAAGAATAAGAGGTGAAAAGTGCTCAAATAAGGCCAACTGTTTTGTGTAAGACTGAGTTTCTATCACTTTGCTGACACAATAGAAAGGCCTAACACATTTTGGACCAGAAGCCTAGAATTAACAAGAATTTATGTCATAGCGATGGCAAACAGCATCTAACCGTCACTATAAAGAGAAAAACTTAATGACAAAGAGTGAATTCTGCTACTGTGAAATGTTGTCCTCAGTGAGGTAGAAGTAACAGGTCATAGAGTTTCTTTGCATTACAAAACCAATTGCAAATGAAATATAATGAATCTTTACCTATGCTGAAGCCTACCTGGAAATACAGTTTGTCCTTAATGGTTAGTGTGAAATTCCTGATAGTCTTTGTGGTGCAGCAGGAGTTTTCCTAGAAGAAAATAAAACGGAACAGTTTCTTGACTGAGGGAAGTGTATCTGTAAGCAAATTATATCACAAAACCAGAAATTAGAAGTTATCTACAGTGTCAAATGTCCCTGTACTCTGAAGTCCAAGCATCTCTTTCCTTGAGTAGCAGTCACTGAAGCCAAATTTTTAAAATTATTTGTGCACAAGAACACTGTAATATCTTAATATCTAATTTAGACACAGCTGAATTACTGTTTTAGCATGTATAATGGCAGCAACAGCCTATCCAAATTAGGTATGTATGCTTAATTGTGGACACATTTGTGCCCTGTTAGTTTGTAAAATCCAAGCCCTTGTTACTAAGCTGCTGGTACGTTTTAAGCTCAAACTCATTATTTATAAAAGCTTCAAAGCAGAAATGTCAGCTATAATAAAATTTAGAGAAAACCAAACAATGGAATACATTTTTTGAAGTCATACATACAGTGTAACACCCGCAATATTTCTGTTTTGGTTCTCATGTATCCCACCATCTTCACAATGTCCAGTCTCTTTCTCAGCCTAAATCACAGCCAAGGAAAAAAAAAAATAACAGAAACACAAACCAATTAATAGAGAAGTTTCTCAAGCTTGACTGATATTTTAAAAGAAGTTATAATTATAATTTACACCTTTCACTGCTTTTACAAAAAACAAACCACATTGAGAATTCACAAGTTAAGGCTTCTTCCTTAGAAATTGCAGTGGCTGCTCTCATTTAGGTCGTTTAGTCAAAGCAGGCAAAACTGCAGAATTGGGGTACTGTGTCGGCTGTGGCCAGGCTGACAGTGCTGACTGGTGGATCCTCCCGTGCTGAGTTTTGTCTGGAGAAGAGGCTTCCTACGTCACTCTCATTGTGGGCACAAACCTAATATGCCAGGATGGGATTACCAGAACTTAATATGGCACTAGGGGTACAGACAGCCTCATTAAAGGTGTGTAATAGGCTCATTAAGAGCTTCTATTTCAAAAGTGACTGGTAGCCAATGATAACATTTATAGACGTCAAGAAAACATTCCTACATAACTTTCAGTCCTAGTAGTTACAAAAGAGCTCTCTATTTACTTGCAAAAGGCAGATACAGCTGCATAGGTGCATGTGTAGCTAAAAAGGAATCATAAGTGCTTCAATTCAACAGCTTTCGCTGGTATATTTGTTACATCTCTCCTTTTTTTTTTTTTTATAGGCACCATGGTGTATGAGAAGATAGGTGAGCAGCTCTTTGGTGCCCCAGGGAGAGCGATTGTGTTCGCATCTACATCTCTCCTGTACATTGGAGGTAAAAGAGATTAAGGGTATTGAAAAACAAAACCCAGGAATGTCTTAATAATGTTACAGCTACCAGTCAGTCAGGTTCCTCCTTCAGTGATGTCTTGGGATCTTCATGCTCCTCAATATAGCTGTGACTAACACTTTGCTTGTAGCCCTTTAAAAATACTGTATTACTGAAGGATCAGCAGTTTACAGTCAATTGTAGTTCAAGGTCTTCTATCATCAGAGGCTGATGTGGGAAAAGGTTCAAGATGTTTCTCTGTACTTATTCCACAAAATATCTCACCCATTTTCTAAACTGACTTTCTTCTTCCAGCAATATTGAGCTATCTCTTCATAGTCAAAAATGAACTGCCTTCTGCCTTGAAGTTTCTAATGGGAAAAGAAGAAACTTTTACGTAAGTTGAATTCATTTTGGTGATTAGATTATAGAATTCAATGTTGTGTAGATAAGTTTAAGCATATGTTTATAAAAGGTCTTAAATATTGGACATTCTTTATGTCTGTCAAAGTAGATTTTCACAGGAATATCTCAGAGGGTTAAAAGACAACTTTGGGATGGAAAGGAGTAAGGATAGGAAATGAAATGTTAAGTAATCAGCAGTTACTGTCTTTGCACACCAGGTTTTCATGCAGAATTGTGATTTATACAAACCTCTTATCATAGGAGGATCCAATCTTGAAGATATTTGGAACAATGCAAGTTTAAGATATAACATTTTTCCCTGCATTCTAAGTATCTTACAGGATTTTGTTCCTGAAGCACTGTCCATAGTATGAAATTCTTCAATAGTAGCATAAGACAACATGAGAATATTATACTTGGATTTCTGCCACTTATCACTACTTTACATTTACCGGCTTCTTGATTAGAGAAGTGGTGTTTCCTTATAGTGGTAAACATCTTTTGCACTGGGTTATATGCTGTGTTGTAGTGCATGAGAAAAAGCTAGAGACCCCATTCCTCTCAGTTCCACTCACTGATCTCAATGGCAGGCTGATATTTTACATATTAACTATGAAATCTGCCATATCTGAGTCAGAGCAGAGCTGTATTTTAAGGGCTGGATACTTAATGACTCTACAAAGTTCAGATCTGGCCTCCATCTCTCCTTTTGTAAGAGCTACTAGGGTAAGGAGACCAAAGACCGTTCTGCAACTGCAGCAGTCAGAGGATGACTGAGTGTGAGGAAAACCAAGGAGGGTTTAATGTGTGCTCATTGTGTTGTTTGTTGGTTTTTTTTTAATTTTTTACACAGGGCATGGTACGTGGATGGGCGGTTTCTTGTTGTCATCGTGACGTGTGTTATAATCCTCCCTTTATGTCTCCTTAAGAACTTAGGTAAGATGCAAATGCCATTGTGGGAATAAAGTAAAGGAGCCCAGACATCACACCACTGACAGCCACACTGGCAACTCAACTATAATAAAAAAGAAAGGTTCTCTTGTTGTAATCTAAGAAATCGTCCTGGCCTAGGAATAAGCTGTGTTTCAAGCATCTTGGAATAAGTAGGCCTAAATTGTCACGGCTGTTGAACTCAGTATAAACCAGCTTCATCCACACAATTGTGGAAATTGATTTAAAAAAATATAGTTATGAGGGTCTTCATTTCATAAGGCAATTCTATTTTATGTGTAGCCTGTAAAAATAAGTTCATAAATTGTGAGATTACAAAAAATAACTTATTTTTCTATAAGCATCAAAATTTTTAGTGGTGATGTTAACTAGAGTTATCAGACTTTGAAGTAAAATGTGTTTAGACCACTCTATTTTCAAATGTGTGTGAGTGCACAAAGATGCCAGTAGGTACATAACGTATTTTTTTTAAAACCATGTAGTAAATTTTGGCACTGAAGTCCTGTTGGGATCTTCCTTTTGAGAAAATAACCCATACTCAGCTGATGTGGCTCCTGTCAGGGAATCTGAGTTACGCTCTGATCACAACTGCACTTTTTCAGGCTTATTTCAGTTATCACAGTCCCTTACAAAAGCCATAAAGATGAGCCTTGGGAAGTCAAATTAGTCAGAGCAAAGCTCAGGTCTGTCTGAAAGTGGGGAGGCTCGTGACATGGGAGACTCCCACACCAACAGAACACTCTTTTGTCCTGCCTAGAAGATCATGATACATATTAAAAGCATAATACATTTACACTTTTCATGAAGCAACAAAAATAAGTAAAAACCAAGATAAAGCTGATAAAATATTGTTAATGAGGTTTCTTTTTAATGTATTTCAGGGTATCTTGGCTATACCAGTGGATTTTCGTTGTCCTGCATGGTGTTCTTCCTGATAGCGGTAAGTTCAGCTATCTTTGTTGGACCAGAGTTACTTGGTAGGCAATTCACAGTTTCACTGATGTTTTGATTCTTAATTTGCTTTTTATTATTATTTTTAGTAACTATCTGTCTTTGGCTCTCATTCTAGGTTATTTACAAGAAGTTTCAAATTCCCTGTGGCGGATTGGAGCTAAATGCAACATCAACTATCCTATCAAATAGCTCAGCACATGAAGATATGTGTAAGCCAAAGTATATTGTCTTTAATTCCAAGGTATGTTTCTTTTTATAATACTTATTTTTAATTCACATAATATATGCACCTACACCCCACGTTCTTAATCCGATCAGCACCACGTAGGGGCTGATTCTCCATGCTTACACTCGCGCTCCAGTGACGAAGGTGCAATGGGTCTCCTTGCCCAGTCTTACGGAGATGTTGTGTTGAATGTACCTCCTTGCAGTCTTGCTCTGCACCGGTAGTAGATGTCCTAAGGCTGTGAGCCCAAGCTACTACCAGGCAACAAATGCTTCCTTTGGAAGAGTTTTCCTTTCCACTGCTCCTTACTACCCATGCTGCAACTGCACTCTTTAGGCTGTAGTTCAGCAAAGGCTGAGTAAGCTGTTCCTGCATCCAAAGCCCAGAAGTAATCCCTCTGTCCTTCTGCACACAAACCACTTCTTTGTGGCAGCGTACATGTTTTCTGTAGCCATATGGTTTACTGGATTGGGAAGAGGATAGAGCTGAAAGCTAATCCAGCAAAAATTTGATTGCCTTTCAGCTGGATGCTTTCCTTCATCACCACACAGCTGCAGGAAAAGTTGTGCCAAGAGAATGTGAAAGAGCAACTGGCCATAGCTGTGGGAGCAGGAGGATTCTCCTGTCAGCTGTGCTGGGACACAGCGCTGGTTAAACTGCACCTTACCCAGCAGAGCAGGGTCCTCAGGTGTTGCATTCATAGGGAATGCACATGTACAGCATATACATGCAAAAATTAATTTCTTTAAAATTTATCCTACCAGCTTCAGTTGAAGAAGCCAATCCAAGCACTTATCTTTATTTTGGGGCAGCCATCAGCCCAGATCTGGTGTGACAGACCAAGAGTTAGTTAACTTGGTGTGCGATAGCAGCTTAGGCAGAGGTATATTTTAGATAGTGTTGGAGGGCAGTTGTCTTCTCCTGCAGTAAGTGTTAGCATTTGCCTCAGAGTCAATGGAGGTACATCAGAAAAATTATTCCACCTGAACTAGGCATCCTGGAGCTGAACTCTAGAGATTTGCCCTTGGGGGCAACAGTTTGCCAATCAGCTTAGCAACTTTGGTGTGTGAGAGGAGAGACAGTTTCACAGAATCAGAGGATGGCAGAGGTTTGCAGGGACCTCTGGAGCTCATCTGGTCCAACTCCCTGTAAAAGCAGGGCTGCCTAGAGCCAGTTGCCCAGCACCATGTGCAGGCAACTTCTGAATATCTCCATGGATGGAGACTCCACAACAGTAGTGTGCTGTGAGTGAGGAAGAGGAGGTGGCACAGGCCTGGGTGAGGAAGGACTGCTGGAGAGCAACCAGTGCACTTACTGAATCTGTCAGACATGGGCCATGCCCCAGGATGGTTGCTGTGGGAAGGGGACACCCATGGCCAGCACAAGCAGTCCTCAGAGGGCTGGGGAGAACTGCATGTATGGATGGACTCATTTCATCATTGCAGGAGGACCTGGTTTTTGTGTGATCTCTGCTCCTACGTGTTCCCTGGGAAGAATGGAAGCACTTGGGTGCTGAGATCATTTGTAAAGTTTGGCTGAGGACTGAAACCTGATCAGGTTTTGGTGTTTTGGTGGAGAATGGGACGATGTCCCCCACAAAGGCCTCCTGCTCTTCTTGGTGACATAACAGTGTCTCCCCAAGGAAAAGCATGCCCCATCCACAGCCCTCCTAGCCCTTTTGTTGGCCTGGGAAATGAAGGGACTCAGTCTGGTACCTTGAAATATCTATTTATTTGTAAGTTCTGCATTCCTCTTCTCTTTTCTTACAGTCTGGATATGGGTTTCCTCTTCAGGACTTCAGCCTTAGCACCACGGGTGCGCACCCCTCTCCATGCCAAGGCAGGGTAGCGTAGCAGTGACCCACCATATGTCCTTTCACATCTGACAATGTGCTAGTGACGGTGGCAGTAGCTGGGCAGGGAAACCCATCCCAGGCAGCAAAGCGGCAGCTGCGTGGTGTCCAGCGCTGCACTCTGCCAGCAGAGTCAGGACGGTGCTCGCGTGGCCAACGCGAAGACTTTGTCATCCCTTAGAAAGACCACTGCTCTCCATCTTTCATTAAATACGTACTAATTGACAGGTTGTCTGCCTTCTCAGAAGGCTCTCAATACTTGATTGAGGAGCCCAGAGAGCTGGGGTAGTTGAACACGGATCATTTCTTCATGCCGCTGGGGGAAATACTTCTTAATTTCTTTTCTGAAATTCTCTCCAAACAGACCGTGTACGCTTTGCCCACCATCGCATTTGCGTTTGTGTGCCACCCATCAGTCCTCCCAATTTACAGCGAACTTAAAGAGTAAGCCTTTCTCTATTTTTTTTCCAGTTAATTGTTTTGAACCGCTTTGCATGGAAAATGTTAGCGCAGAGGTGCTCTGAGTCACTCGTGCCATTTGGAGGAGATGTACTTTAATAACACCCAACAAGCCAAGGAGCGTGGCTGTTGGCTGGGAAATCTGGCCTCCCAGGCGTGCTGCTGGGGTGGGGGAGGTTGAGCACCATGCAATACTTGGGGAGTTTTCTCTGGAAGTACACAGCAGTCTGGGGAGACCCAACTTGTGCTGGTCATTATTTGGCACAGGAGAGAGGTGTGTGTTCAGCTAATGCTGTTTGTTCCAGTGCAACTAAATATCTATTGCAGTACCTGGAAAAAAAAAAAAAAAAAAAAAATAAGTATTTAGAAGACTTTTGCTGGTCCAGCTGTTTTGCTGCCACCTCTGGCTGGGGAGGGCTGTGGGGAGCTGGAGACCAGACTTGCTGCAGCATCGCTGGTGGTCCTGGGGGGCTGCAAGGGGGTCTTGGACTGTGGGGGGAGCCAGGGGGTCAGTCAAACCCATGGGTGCCCTCAGGTCCCAGACATTTACTGGGTGCTTTGAGTTTCAAGGCACTCCAGAAGTTTCCCAGGTGCCTATTTAAGGCATTTTTGAGGGGGTTTAAAAGTCTAACTTTGGGTACCAAAGTGTGAATATTTCAGAAAAAATATCTAAAAAGTAAATATTTACACTTAACCTATTTTATAGGTCCATAGTGGTCCGCATACACTAATTATTTTCTACCCATGGGGACACAAATGTTTCTTTGCAAACATCCAGAATGTTGTTTTTGTTTTTGTTTTCCGGTGTATAATTTTACTCTTCCTTTATTTTGGCCTTTTAATTTAATTATTGAAGTGTTTAAGGGCCACCCCTTGTCACTTGGCTTCACCCTTCACTCTGTTGAGGCAGGTATGGCCGAGGAGCACAGCCACAGGGCAGACCCAGACCCAGTTTCTTGACTTAAGCCCCAAGTAGGGTCTGTTTCCCCAGTCCTCCTCTTCCTTATGCAGCTGTAAATGAATTCCTGTTTTAAATGAAAATGCATTCATGAGTCTCCCCAGAATTACAATGCTTATGCAAATGCTTAATACATTTTTATCACCTATTGAAAAATCCAGTCCAACCATTTTTGTGTTCTTTTCTCCTTCTTTCTCCAGCCGTTCAGAGAAAAGAATGAAGTTGGTTGCAAATATCTCATTTTCTTCGATGTTTGTGATGTACCTTTTGACTGCCATATTTGGCTATTTGACTTTCTACGGTAAGTATGCAGTTATTTACTAATCAAAGTATAAAGGGAATACATGTGAAATCAATAGTGTATCCCAGCCATAAAGTCCCATCCACTTATATTAAAATACTTTTTCAAGTATTTTTTCTTAAAGTTAATGTATTAAAGGTAGAAATTCTTTCCTCCTTTTCCCCTCTGGATGAAAAGCACAAGTGAAAGTAGTAGTTGCAATAGGCACATTCAAAATATGAGGGAGAGAATTGTTTAAGAAATTTGGGGATTAGCTGGGCCCCACTAAGATTTTCATTCCAAGGTCCTCACCTGAATGCTATATACATTGGTAATGACTGAAGCATGCACATCTGCATAAAATGAGATGGATTTGAGAGCAGGTCCTAAGAAATGAGTATTGAATCAGCCATCACAGCTTCTTCATTTTCTTACTCACGCTTTCATCATAGAAACAAAAGACCAATTGTTCTCCCTGTGTCTCTAGATCTGAGCCCTACAGGTCTTGGTTAAATAAACTGGCAGCGAAGGTGGGGAAGCTTTGGGTGTTGTCCCAGAACAGCTGCTAAAGGATGGTTATTTCAGAGTTTGAGATTTGCCCCATCTCTTTCCATGCATATCATTTCCCTTAAAGAAACAAACAGATTATGTTGTATCACTAAAAGACAAAACATGTATGCCCTAAAGGCACGATTATTAAGTAGGATAAATATTGCCCAGCAAGCTACTCCCATGCTCCAGTATAATGGAAATGTTGTAGTGTCTTTTCCCATGGACCATTAAGGGATTACAAGACAGATGACAAAACTGATGTTTGCCTTTTACCCAAGAGTCACCAAAAGGTCATAATTTTTTTCCATTCTATTTCAAGTGAACTTTTTATAGAATCATAGAATCGTTTTTGTTACAATCTCCTCATTCATTATACCGTTCCCTGTGAGTCATGTATTGCAAGAGAAAGAAAATAAGTAAATATGAAATGCAAATTTTTTTTTTTTTCCCAAAGATGTACCTATCTCATATTTGTTTCCTCAGGCTCTCATTCTGATTATGAGGCCTTGAGTCTGCATGCATCGAAGTAACTCAAGGTCATCTGTTCTAATTTTCCCAATAAAACTGCAAATATGCTGCAAGTGACAGCAGCAGCAGCCGCTCTCATCCAGCTGCTCCCATCTAACACATTTTCGTAGAAATGCATCAAATTAGCAGCCCCAGGGAGCACGTGGGTATAAAACAGCATGGACCCCTTCGCTTTGGCAGGGAGGAGATTCTGATGTGATTGCCCCGGGGGTATGAGGAGGCAGATCCATGGAGCTCCCCTCTGGGAATCTCCCACATCCCTCAAGGACGAGGGTCTGAGTCCATGGAGGAGATAGGGGCTGTGACCTTCTGTCCCTCCCGAGGGGGAACGAGTCCCTGGGGCGTCTCACATGCCTCTCCCCATGTCAGGCGTCCCTGCTCCCAGTGGCGAGAGCCCATGGCTGGAAGGTGTGTGGCTCTGCTGGGGCTTCTGCAAGGGTCAGTGCCATGAGAGGCAGCGAAAAAAACACTGAGGGAATATATAATTCCTCCACTTTGACCCTTTTTCCCTTTGAGACTGACAAGACCTTACCTTTCATATGTTCGCTTACAGTTTTCTAACCCTCTTCTCTACCCTTACCTGGGTAGGAACACCATTTTTACTGTGGCCATTTCTTCTTTACACCAACAGCCCTTGTCTGTTTGCTGTATTCTCGAAAGTATTGCGGTGATGACTATATTTACATTGCAGAGTTACAGAAAATAGGTGTTTTTCTTCCCCTAAAAGGTCACACTGTGGTTGGGCTCTGTGGTGTATCTAGCTGAAAGCAAAACAGACCTTCAACTATAAGCCTTGCCCTTCACTTCCTACCTGGCTGTAGCCTGTGAGCGGCTCAGAAGGAGCAGTTTGTGCTTGCAGGAGCAGAGTAAGCTCTGTGTCGCAGAAGCTCTGCATGTGCCCAGCTTGAAAACCCCACTCCTAATCCGCAGGGAGGTGGGAGAGTGTTTTCTTCCTCCTGGTGGGGATTTGAGCACTGTGTAGGTGGTGTCAACTCGGTGTCTCTCCCCAGAAGGGTGTCCTGGCGGGGGAGAGCGCAGGCATTTTGCCACAGGACAGAGGCCTCTGCTTCCAGGGATACATGAGGTTTTACCAAGTGCCAAAGATTTTAAACTAAATGTGGCCACTGAGTTCCCCTTAAGGATTTAGGCTTAAGAGCTGTTATATTTTACCATCAGCATTCTAAGATTAGCAGCAGAAACAAAAAGTGAGCCTTAGTATGTTTTTGTGGCGTGTTTTACAGCCACCCCCTTAGGTTATTGCTCCTAAATATGTAAAAGTTACAAAGCAAACACATAGGTCTATCAGCAACTTGGTTTTCCTGCTGGTTAGCACGCGCAGACACACTCTGCACTATTTATTATGGCTTTAAGGAGACTTTTTTGCAGGAGGTCATATTAAAATATCTCCGGCGTCTCCCTATCAGGAGACATCTCCCCCCATGATTTGTGCTGGGGCCAGCGGCCGGCGTGGGGCTGAGCTGTGGGCACTGCTGGGACAAGGGGTGACAGGCTCCAGGGAAAAAAACATCAGGGCAGCCCTGGGAGGAGCTACCAGGGGATTTGAGTGCAAATGTCAGGGTGTCCTGCTGGGAGCTGACCCAAGATAGGCTTTGTTCTTGGTTGAGAACAAGGGCACTGCTTTTCCCTGGAAGTTTATTTGCTGTTTAGACTAATTTAGCTCAAAACCTTGTAGTTTATATTAAGTTCAGCCATTACAGTGCATGCGATTATTTTTATATCATTTGAAACTTCAGGAAAAAATAGTCTATGGAACCAATTAGAAATAGCTTGTTTCACTTATTTTTTTTATATGTATTCATGTAAGCAAAATTTTGTATATGTCTCACTGTTGTCTTTCCTACAGTGAAAATTACCTTAGTCGTGTGCTGTCTTGAATTAGGATGCATTCCTAAATCAGGCCTCCAAAGGATTAATCTGGAATAAAGTGATCATTAGGATTTGGTTCAAAGTGCTGTTTGAATTCAAGGCTGTTTCATTCCATACTCTTTTGTTTGCAGATAAATCACTTGTTGTTCAAGAAGGCTGCTGTTAAGCAATGATTTTTTGTGAATGAGTTGCCTGTTTGCCAGAACACTTATCTTACTGTCTTTTCCATAGACAAAGTGAAGTCAGATCTGCTTTACAAGTACCAGAGCAAAAATGACATCCTCATCCTGATGGTGCGCTTGGCTGTGATCATTGCGGTGGTACTCACAGTGCCGGTGCTGTTCTTCTCAGTAAGTAAAAAGTTCCGCACGGTTTGGCAATTGGTAGCAGCTGTACACGGTGCATTTCTTCAAACCACAGTCCAGCAGTTGCCGAGCCAGTGACATTGTAGCTACACAAAAAAGAACTTGAGCTTGGATCGGCCTTTTCTCGCACCGGACTCCCACTAACTTCTGGAGAAGTCCTCCCTGCAGGAAATAAATTAATCACTTTTGTTCTTCAATCTGTTTTAAATTGAATCCACATGGGCCTTCTTTTACTTCACACGACTTCACTGGAGCAGGCTCAGAGGTGAAGATTATTTTTAAGTGCAGAAGGATTCCAAAAGGCTCGTTAGAAAGGGAGAAATATCTTACTGCAGATGCACGTATACCTACAGTTTTGAAATATCAAATTAATTTTAAGGATTATTTCAAAGGGCATTACATCAGAGACACAAAAATTTCTGATGGATCTATGTAGCGCTTGTTGTTGCATGAAGAACCAGTTAAAATAAGTACAAGAAGCTTTGAATTGGTTTATAGACTGTTCTTGACAGAGAACTCTCTCTCTCCTTCTTTTCCTACAGGTGCGTGCATCCTTATTTGAGATGGTTAAAAGAACACAATTTGACTTACGCCTTCATATTCTGTTTACTTGCTTTATTCTGTTTTTCCTCAACATCTTAGTCATTTTTATCCCTACGATGAAGGACATTTTTGGAGTTGTAGGTACGGTGTCTGATTTTGTACTACTAATAAAACTGTTGCTAATCAGCAACACAATAATTGGCTGTTGCTGACAGCTAACAAAACTCATTTATTTGAATTTTACAGGGGTCACTTTTGCCAACATGATGATTTTCATTCTTCCTTCGGCATTTTATTTAAAAATGACACACCAGGATAGATCAAAGTTCACTGAGAGGATTTGGGTATGCATTCCTTTCTTGTCAATGCAACGCTTTCATCTTGTCATTCCTTATAATGCAAGCTTTCTCTGTCTCGGCTCATTGATTCAGAAAGCCTGCAAAGCACTTGGTTTGTGGTGTTCCTTGTGGTTTTAATGGACCCAATTCAGACTTAGGGTGCTTCAAGCAGAAGCAGCCAGTTGAATGGTCAGCCCTTTGACAAGCATGAGCAGATGGGAATGGGCCTCGGAAAGATTTCCTATGAGCCCCAGAAAGAGCTGCAGCTGAAAAGACACAACACTCCTGTGTATTCCCAATCTGAGGATGCATGCACTGGAAGCACGCTGAAGTCAGACCTTCCTGCTCTGGGCAGACAGGCAGGAAACCCGTGTTTCACTTGCACATCCCCCAGACGAAAGGGCTGAGCTTTGACAGGCACATATCTGATAGGCAGAGTATGCTTATTACTGTGAGGCTTTGAAAAGCGCAGAGCTGATCAGTCCTAAAAACAGACTTACTTAATCCTCTTTAGGGGTGATCAGTGTTTAAGAAGTAAATTGAAAGGAGAAAAAAAAATAGTTTTGTTTCAGGAAGTAATTGTTAATGACGCTAATCTGTTTAATTATCTAGGCGTCTTGTCTTTACCAGAAATGCTATCCCATTTTAGCTAATAACTTTGATACATCACCTTGTAAATCTCCTTAAGAGGAGAAGTTAACATACTTGAATTTACTGTCTTTTTTTATTATGCATTAATTTTCTCTCCTCTTTGTTCCAGGCTGGTCTTTTCTTGGCACTGGGGATAATATTTTCCCTAGTGAGCGTTCCCTTGGTCATCTATGACTGGGTAAAATCAGGAGGCAGTGAACACGGCCACTGAAGTTCACCTCGTTCTGAAAAGAAGACACCCCTGTTTGCTACACACCAAAATCACAACCATCTGTTCTGTTATCTATTCCATCTTTTCTGAGTTTACTCAAATCAAATCCAAATAATGACTCCCCAGCAGTGAAAATACGGTTGTGTGTGTATTTTCTTGCAGAAAACAGACAGATATTTCCAACAGGCATATCACTGTCCCCAACACTGAGTTATCAGATCAGCCTAAAGTCTGTGTTAATTGTCTGTGAGACACATACAGAGCATTGCTCATAGAAAATCATCACAATTAATTTGTTTCCCCTCTTCCACCCATGAATTGCATTGTTACATTATTATTCCTAGCCCTTCAACCATAAGCTCTGCTCCTTTAGGGCAGCAGCGCCTCTTTTTATCAATCCCAACTGGAGTGATGTCAGTTCACACCCTTCCCCCAGCCTTTTAGTCCCAGCTCTGCTCTCCAATTGTATGCACCCTTGTTGTTTTGTTTGTTTGTTCTGTTGCTGTTTTACGCACCATTTGCCTCACAGGGTTAAGCGTAGCATTCCGGGTATGGACACAAAAGGCACCACGAGAGCATAAATAAGCATTGTATAAGTGCAGGTCCTAAATCTGGTGCTTGTCTCTGCTGTTCTGGCCAGGGAGCCAGCCCCAGGGCTGGGCCCTTTTGTGGTTTAGGGGAACAGACCCCTGTGTGCTTTGTGTGCCTGTGTGATGAGGTACAGGGAGCAGGAGAAGGACAGCCACCACCACCACCAGCCACCATTCCCCTGGCACACTTGAGTTGGACCCTGACCAGAGCTAGACTTCACCTCAAGCCGTGAGTACTTGAGCCTGAAGAGAAGCAGACGCTTGGAGATTTCCATAGGAAGTCTGTGTTTTCTTCAGCATTAAACTGTTTACTAGTGCCCTACTTCTCTCAGAAAAAAAAAAAAAAGGCACAATAACATCACAAGCTCCAGTTTTATTGAAGCCTATGCATGTTATCATACCTCATGCCTTTTCCATTCTGGGATTTATTTGTACATACCTGCTAGAGACTGGCTTCTCCCTTGCGTCTTATCTTCATCCACTGAAGTCAGCGAGTTTTTTGACAGCAGCGGGAGCAGGATTTCACTCACACTGCCAAACTACTGGATTTCTAATGGAAATTGAAATCTGTAGCATTTCTTTAAACAAACAGAAACACTATTTATATTTAAAATGTTTCCTTAATTCACATTTCTCATCGATTCACCATAACAAAGACATTCAATTACTATTAGCAGAAACACTGTAACTTGTATCTGTTGTCCACAAAATAAGCATTTGCCTAATGCCTTATAGCTGGTGTAGAGAACGCTAAGCAGGTAATCATTAACCATCTTCTATCAGTGCACTGCCAGCAGCATAAACGTATTCATTTGTGTCATTCACCATGTGAACTAAAAAGTGTCTCAAAACATGAACCTGGCTCCCACCAAAGGAACCAACAGCCAAAGGCAGCCCCGCTTCGTGCCCAAGGGCTGAGCGATGCCCTCGGTGTGCTCGAGCCGTCCCCGTCAGTATGTGGTGACCCTCTTGTTCCCAGTAGCTGGTTCATTGCCATTTCCCATTGTAACTGTGGAAGGAGCCTGTCATCCAGCCTTGGGGAACCTGTCATTGCAGCTTGCGCTTTTTAAGGTTAGGAATAGATAATTTGGGATCTTGGGATTTCTGTGAGCTATTGAACTGTCTCTGTTGCCATTGCCTTGTCCTGCAGGGCTTGAAATCACTGAGAGCTGAGAGCGTGAGAGCACTACTCAAGACATTGAAAGTTCGTTTCTAAGGGTGATATCCAGAGAGGTCAGTTTGGATCCTTCCTTGGAATTTGGGCATCAAGATGCAGAGCATTCATGCTGCAGAAACTAAGCCTACAAACCCCAGACTTGGATATCTTTACCTCAGCCTAGGTAGTAAGGTACCCAGCTCTGCCAATGCTCCGCTGTGATGCAGAAATAAGGTAGAGTGAACAGGGCAGGCTGCCCAAGTCCTTGGAATAGCCCAGCAGCAAGAACAAAACTGCAAGCCTCCTCCCTCCAAGCAAAGTGACCTGCTAGACTGCAGGGTGGGGTTCCCTTACCCTGTGCTCCTCCTGGCCCCTCAGGCCTTCACTCGCTCCCAGCAAGGTCTTCAGTGCAGGATCCTCCCCCTCAAGCACTCCCAGCCCAGCATTTAACACACAAACTGCTGAGCTACCTGCTACCCTTGGGCTGAGGTCACTCCTGCTTTCCTGCAGCTGGTGTCAAACTCCTGCCTGCGGTGATGCAAGTCACCAGTTCTCTCTGCCCTGTCTCTTTATGAGACTGATCCCTGCCCTTATTCGCAGAGAAGTCCCTACCTATGAGCCTAGGTGGTAGTTAAGCTCTGGAGAGAAGAACCTATGCTCAGTTCCCATCTTCTCACAGCTCATTCCCGGCATCTTCCCAGCTCAGGGTGTCAGTTTGTGGCTCCCTTTTCACAGCCACCCAGCTCTCCCTGGTCACTGCAGCAGTAGCCCAGCACCTCACTCCATTCTCTGATTCATGCTTGCTGGGGTTGTGCTTCAGGTTTTGAGATGCCTTATAATCTCTCTGGATCTTACCCTAAAAATCCTAACTTAGACCTGAGAATGTTGTACAGCGTTATCCTCAAGATGCTCCAGGGTTCTCCTGTTTTTCCTCCCCCCTTTATCCTCCTATTACTACTGATTTATGAGCAGTGCAGCTCTATGCAGTGGAGGGTTGTGAGAGAGGAGATCCTGGCAGCGACTTTCAAACACCCAGGTAGGAGCTAGAGGTCTGATCTGTTGCACAGGGTCACAGCAAGGTCACAACTGTGACATCTCCCTCCCACCCACCTCCCAAATAATCTGTAGTCTGGTGTTTAAAATACCAAACATTGCATTTTGGCACCCCGCTTCCTTCGACTTGAAGGACTGTTGGTTGACTGACTGCTCCTTGCATCTTCCTAAATCTCCTCCATCACTATCCCTTTCTCTCCTCTTTGCTATTCCATCTTCTTTTTCCCAGTTTATTTGTATACTGTAGTTTTACTGGATAAACAGGGAGAAGAATGAGCTGGGTGTGTGCACAGAGTGAAATTACCCAAGGTACTGGACCATCAAAGCGTATCTTAGATATGGAAAGATACCCAAAATATTGAGTCTTTAAATAGGTTTTATTTCTTAGTCTCTGAAAAAAAGGAGGGAATATTGCTTAAACTGATTAACTGGCATCATATTTACAGATATTTATGGGAAAGAATCATGTGTTTATTGATGTTTGTGGTAATGAACGTAAAATAACGTGCTTTTTGTTTTCTCATCAGGTTTATACATTCTTAAGAGAATGCACTAGACATTGCTGTAACTGTCAACATCAGTGATGGATGACAATATTTGTATGAGGTTATCTGTAAAACATACTGTTGTTATTCAGTTCATTTTGAATAGTGAACTTGTAGCCAACAATGTAAGAGTCTCACATTTTAGCTAGGATTTTAAGAGCACAGTGAAATGTTGTAGGAGTTTCTCTGTTGTTAAATTAATAGGATCCAGAGTACCATATCTGCTTAGTAGGTGGCAGCATGTTTCTTTTCATAGAGAGTTTATCACTATTGTGAGCACTGCAAATGTCATACACTGGATGCAAAATTGCTCCTAATAACTAATAATTGCTCCTAATAACAACAAAATACCTTAAAATTCTCATTTGTGCAATAGCAACAATAGAGTGGTGAGGGACAAGAAAGGGCTAATTAGAAGCAGGAGCTTCTAATAACACTGTAGGAGTTAATCGGACACTTAGAAGGCAGCCTTTCTGCCTCTCCTAGTCCACAGCACATTGCAAAGAAAAGAGTCATGAGCTTAAAGCACCTTTATGGTTGCAGAAAACAGCTGCCCTTCTCTGTCCAGTGGCAAATGCACCTAGTAAGTAAAACACAGTAAATTGTTATTTGCGAACAGTATCACAGGGGCAGCGAACTCTCTGGGTGATGCTCGCTCCTCGTCAGAGGGCCCATGCCAAATCTGTGCACCAGCACAGACCTTTTTGTCAAGCTGACATGGACCAAGTGGTGCCCACCTTGTGTGAAAGCCCAAGGTAGAACAGACGGTCTCATCCTGCGAGATCAGGAACGGGGATGTCCATCCGTCCCCAGGGCTGCTCTCCTGAGCCACACACTGGCCTGCAGCTTGTGCTCTACTTGCAGTAGGACACATGCGCAAACGCAGGTTGGATGATATATGGGTTCTGTCCGTTCTGTGCCTTACAGTGCACAAGCACCACAGCCCTCTCTGATATTGAGTATTAACAATTAATGGTATCTTTAGTTAATCTTTAAATGCATACATTTCTTTGCTTGAACCTTACATTAAGGCTAAAGAGCATCTTGGTCAAAACAAAACTCTTTCCACATGGTGGTCCTATTGTCCCACCCCAGTGCCTGTAGGAGAAAGGCACAGCAGAATGTATTCAGCTCCATCAGCAGCTCAACGAGATGGCTTTGTCGCTTGGTGCCAGGGTGCTTCCTTAAACAATTCTCCAGAGCCCTTGGTATCAGGAAAATCCTTATCTCTGATAACTTACACAAAGAATGTTTTATTTGTATCTAAAGTAAGGATTTCTGTAACAAAATGTGGGGAACACAAGGAAAAAAAAAAATCATGAATTAATAAAAAATATGGGCTGGAAAGGTCTAGAATTCACAAATTGTACACCTGCCTATATTTCTGAAGACAAATCTATGCAGTTGTGTTATATTGTAGGAAATTTCATTTTTATGTACATATATATATATATTGTAAATAAATAGGATGCTGTAAATTTTTGCAGTTGTTTACCCTTACGATATAGAAGTGTTGAGATAGGCTCCGCCTATTAAGCATTATTTTAACAGAAATACAAATACTCTAGTTTCTGACTTAGCGAATGTATATCCTTTCCTTTCTCCCAAGAGTGCACAAGTTTAATCCTAAATTTGAAACTATACTTACATCTTACAAAACAAAGAAATAAAATGTCAAATTAAATTGCAAGGATTAATTCCAGCACATGGCTCCCTGTTTTCTCAACAGCAAGCCAGACAGTCTTCCTGCTGGGTAAAGTGTATCTCCCTTGTAAAGGGCCCCTTCAGTACCCAGGTACCTCTCACCTCCTCAGCTGAGAGCTGAGCTCAGGTGCAGTGATGTGCTGAAGAAGACTTATGCAGAAACCAGAGCAAACTGCAGCCAGCAATGTGACCCAGCATTAGCCCATCTTGTATTCAGGCACGTGTTCATCCAAGCAGTACAAACAGAAGTCATGCCAGGAATTCTGCATTTCCATTTTCAGCCACCAGAAGCACCTCTAGTTGAGAAAAAAAAAGTGCTTCAAGCCAGGGGTGGGCAGCAACCAGAACAATTTTGGCCATTTTTAGCCCGTTCCCCCGCTGCAGTCCTGCAGCTGCTCCTCCGCCACAGACCCAGACATGCTGCTCTCACACAACCAGAACACCAGCACCGACGGCTGATGAGAGCATCCCCAGCCAGGGACTGCTGCACATCCCACCCCACGGGCTGTATTTTGGCTGTGGGACAGCTGCGTATCCAGAGGTGAGGATGATGGGAGGGAAGAGTTGTGTATGTCCTGACACACTGTCTTGACATCTCTGTCAAGAGCCTTGCCTATATTTTCTTGCCGGTAAAGCATGGAAACATGTTTTTTTTCAGGATTGCTGAAAAATGCGGGTTGAGAAATGCATCTAAAAATAACTGAGTTTTTCTTTTCCATGTTTTCTTTATGGTCTTGGATGAAAATGAAACTTGAAATCATGTTTGCTTTCAGCATGAGTACAAATTTGGGGAAAAAGCCTATATGCAGTCAATTCTACAGAGCTTTTCAAATTAATAGAAATGTACGTTTTGCTTTCAGTGTTACAGCCAACAAAATATAAATTGTAAAGGTATTTTTCCACAAGACTTGAACTTTAACTTGTTTACAGAAATCTGTTTTTTGTGTCCCATGGTATGTTAAGGCTCGCCCAGATCCAGTATAAACAATACTATTTGAATGATGTATGCTTGATATGAGCTTGTCTCTAATACATTGTTGAAGTGAGTCATTGGTAATATTTTGCTCCTGCAAACACCACCATACTTTGTCCTGCTCATATCCAAATAAATGATGCATTTCTTCAGGTTTTGTATGTAAATAATAATAAAAAAATGTATTAAGTTACATAATCTCTCTGTTACCTCTGTAGTTTTTTAAACATTAAAATTGTGGTCTAAACTGATGTCACAGCCAGACTCATTCTTTCAAAGGGATGATTATATATCATTACAATGCCTTAAACAGCATGTGCTCCCTGCTCTTACACAATTGTTCTCACTGAACGCAGGGCAAGCAGCTTTTGCAAATCCAACTACATTAGACTCAGTCAAGTATATAGAGTAAAACATCAATACGTGGCTACGCAGCATTAATGCAAAGTTTCTGATATAGTTTTAGAGGAACCTGAAGCTGTGGCACACAGACACCACAGGCTGGCATTGCTGAAGGTAACATCATTTCCCAAGTCCAGCGCTTGTTTCTGCCTATTCTCTAGACCATCCCAGTGCTCACCAGTCTGTTTCAGGGTCAAGTCAGGCAGTTTAGCTTTAATGGTTGCTTAACAGTTGGGTTTGAGGTCAGATGTCAAACTGGTGCCAAGTGGCTAAACCCCTGCCCAGCCTGCTCTGCTACAGAAGCAGGTTAGATGAGGAAGAATCCTGAGGACAGTAATGGCTTAAGCATTCCCAGCTAGATCTGCCCAAGTGCCTCCATCAAAACCCTGGAGGGTCTGGAAAATGCTAACCTTTGGCTTCTGGCCACTAATTTCATTAGTGTTCAGGCTGTAGTGACCACTTACAGAAAAATGTCTTGGTTAGGGCCCTAGCCATCTGACTTGTTTGACTGAGCAGGACAAGTACGGCCAACATCTCTGTGGCGCAGTTCCCTGGGCACCTCTGCAGGAGAAGCAATGGGATGGTTTATCTATCAGAGGATACTTGGGAAGCCCTTTCCCAGTCTCTGAGACCAAGGAGGTGCCTCAAGGCCATAATCCTGGGAGCACAGAGATACAAACTTCTGCACTGACCTGGTTTAATAGCCTCTCCTGTTTGGGCATACTCACTTCTCTACCCAGCCAAGCATAATCGTCTCAGAGCCATACCTTACAACACAGAAGCATGACTTGTGAAGCAGAGGATAAAGGAGAAAATATATTTCTCCCTTGCTTGCAGAGACAGCAACAAACATCCATTTCTTTTTGCAGTGCAGTCTGACAGCTTCACCTGAAGCCCACCTTATGCCACACAGCCAAAGAAAGAAACATCAGTCTCCTTTTCAGCCACAAATTTCTACCTTTGGTTTGTCTTGGTCTTCATGCAACCCCAAGGTCAACCAGACCCCTGAGTTCACCTGACCCATCCCTACTCGCTGAATTTAAAAAAGGAAAACTACCTAGGGCAAGCTCTGTCTGAGTGACTCCAGTGCAGCTAAACAGAAGTTTTTAGGCAGCCTGACATCTGTATTTTGCAAAAATCAAGTGCCATGTATTTCTCTTTCAACTTATAGTTATGGAAAATAGAGTCTCTTAAAGCTGTTGGTATTATACTGCTAAATGCCACAACACTGGCAAGGGATGGTGCTGCTGGCTTAGTGTGCCTCAGCCTTGCCATGGCTCACTGCTTGAAAAACAGGAGCTTACTTGGATTCTCGGAAAAAAGATGTAGCTTGGCCAAGGCTTAAACAATAGGGCTAGGAAAGTAAACTGCAGTGGGCTGGGGTGGCACAGGCCAGTCCTGCCTGAGAGCCAACTTGCAAAGCAAAGCCACTTTGTGAGGCTGTTGGTGGTGCCTGGCTGATGGCCACCCCCTTTGAGATCCCTGTGTTATGAGCACATGGAGGCTGCTGCCCTGGAAAAATAGAGGAAAATGTATTACCAACAAGAGTCAGAACTTACCGTGGAGCCAAGAACCACGGTCCTTCTTTGGAAAATGTCACCTGGATTAAAGCCTCAGGTGCTTTTCTGAGAGGTAACCTGATCCCCCTCCTCCTGCTTGCTGTGTCCCCTTTGGAGAGTGTCCACTAGTCAGCAAACCTTCGGCACTCTCCTGTTGCCAGTTATGAAAAGCTGGTGAAATTCACCTCATTTTTGGTGGTGATCATTACTTCAGACTATACCATTTCAATGTACCAGGTGCTGACCATGACATGCTCCCATGAGCTCTTCCTTCCTGGACACCTTCGGGGACTTGTGCTCAGGTTAAGCTTCCAAAAGTGACTCTTTCCAAACCCTTCGTTTTCCCAGCGGTGCTCACTTCACATAAGTTTGCAATAGCTGGACCATCCACACTACTGCCTGGTATTGACCTGTCCCACAACCCAGGCAGAGCTGCCAGCTCCCCTCACCTGGCTTAGGAGGGCGTTGCTCAACCAGTCCGCTTGCCCAGCACCAGATGGTAACAACCTTTGTGCAGAGGTATTTGACAGTGGTTAGAGAAGTGAAAACCAAGTATCAGACTCAGAAGCATCCATGGCTGCTGTTTCCTCTCTCCAGGCTCATGCAGCAGCAGTGCTGGTGAGAATGAGGGAGAGGAGAGGAGAGGAGAGGAGAGGAGAGGAGAGGAGAGGAGAGGAGAGGAGAGGAGAGGAGAGGAGAGGAGAGGAGAGGAGAGGAGAGGAGAGGAGAGGAGAGGAGAGGAGAGGAGAGGAGAGGAGAGGAGAGGAGAGGAGAGGAGAGGAGAGGAGAGGAGAGGAGAGGAGAGGAGAGGAGAGGAGAGGAGAGGAGAGGAGAGGAGAGGAGGAGGAGACTGTGTTGGCCAGATGTCTCCCCAGCCATCAGGACCAGCCCTCCAGAGCTCCTGGATGTACAGTCTGCAGCAGAGATGCAGCAAGCTCGGGATTCAGCCGCACCACTGCAGGAGCTGAGCTCATCAAGGATTAAAAAGCAGTTTTTCTACCCCGGGTAATTATAAGGGAGCATAGCAGAGTTAGGTGCCGAGGTATTGGAAAGTGTTATGATAACAAAGAAACCCATGAGGAGGGTGGAGAAATTTTTATGACGTGAGATCAGATTAATGACCTGTACAACAGCTGCAGTAAAAACAGCAGCATACAGATGCTACAACATTTGTACAACACATTTCTCCAAACCAAAACCAAAGCCTGTAATTTACTAGGATGTTAAAAAGGAAAAGAAAAAAATAAATAGAAAGAAAATTATATGTTCACTGACAAAGCCAGTTCTTGCAGACACTGAAGTCTCCTCAGGCTTGGTGCAGGCAATAGTTCCCACTAGCATTTTTTACAGGAAAGACAGATCTCCTAGTAATTTTCAGATACCATTTGTAGATAATCAGAGAAGTACCAGATGCTGGAGAAACAACTTCCCTGACATAACGAGGAATTATATATCTCTTGCAATTAGATCATCATAAAAGGAAAGGAAAACAGGCATCAGTCTGCCATTCTCGTATCCAGTGGCATTTAAACAATGAGCACAGTCTCTGTTACTACTGCTGGCAGGCCTCCAGCAGCACTTTGAAAAGGCAGCGTGGCCTCCCTGTAAATTGATAAACAATCTTGTGGAGCAACAGGCACAGGAACATTCAAGCCTTTGTTAAATTTTGACTCTAGTGGAGCACTAATTGGCATCTTTCTGGGCAGAACAAACAGGGCCAACTTCTCCAGTTTCCAGAGGCAGATTATTTTAACCAGAATTTGCAGTCCTTACTGTTAATGGAATAAAACCCAGGAATGCAAGTGGTAAGAGATGGAGAAATTGTTTGCTTTAAGAGTTCTGGCAGTGAAAACAATCAAACTCGGTTGATGAAAAAGCCTGAATAACTGAGTGTAGCTGTGCTGACGGCTTCAACGCACAGTCAGTACCACTACAAAGCAGATGTGTCACCTTCACACAGGATGCTGATTTCCTGGTGTAAGACATGGTCACTGGCTGCACCACTCAGGACCAATCTCATCCAGACAGGGGATTATACTCTCACCTCTGCCCTGGGCTGAGAAACAGAGAATGGCCTGAAGTCTTTTGTAAGGGGCCACCAGTGCCTGTCAAGATGCAGAGCGCTCTCTCGTAAGCGTGCTCAGACACATGCGTTCCACCTAATTATCTTCCTTCATCCAGTGCTCCAGCACGTCCCTGCCTGCTCCAGATTACACTGGGGCAAGCTCAGCTCTTGGTGGGACTCATGCTCTGGTAAGCCACGAGGAAGAAGCAGCTTCACAGCAGACCAGAGCTTGAGTCCCACCAAGCACAGGATGCACGCAATGCAGTCTGCACACCCCAGGCAGGCAACTAAAGCCCTGAGCAAGTGGGGTGACACTGCAACATGCCAGGCAAACACATCACCAACACCTTGACTTCTCTGGGGACAATCCCACTATCCTAAAAGACAGAATTATTATAAATCAGTTATTTCAAGTAAGAATATGTCTATATTTACATTACAACCGTCTATCAAGCACAAGAGACCACTAGTCCTGTTTACTGCAGAAATAGCCCATACTTCCTCTGAGGGCACCTGAACACCACTCTGAGGGCTCAGGACACTTGTCCAGAATTGGAAAGTTTTTTGGTTTTTTTTCTTAATTTTGGTATTTACAAACAACCCTGATGCCAGCAAACAAATTATGTCAAAACTAATAGCTAGAAAATACCTTTTGCAACACACTCTTTACCTACCCACCTACCTCTAAGAAAACACTGTGGTCAGCACAGCCAAGCACTGAAAACACCACCCACAAAGAGCAGTATTCATTGAAGCCAGCTCCAAGGGGTGAAGGGACAGACACGATGAGGGCATTTACCCACAAAAAGAACACGCAGTGTTTCCAACCCCACCTGCTTCATAGGTGCTGTCTCCATGGACTTCTGTAAGTGCCCCACAAAAGGAAGTATTGTCCCAGCACACAGCTGGTAACCCCTCTGCTGCCTCATAGGGGAAGTACTCATTTTGGGATGTTATATGGCTCAAAGCAGCAGAAGAGATTTCATGTGTCCTTGCCACCGATCTGCTCAGCAAATTTTTGGTCCCGGGGACCTTTCAGAAAAATCTGGATGAGCCAAAGGCAGAAAACTCACAGTCTAGTTACAAGAAGCTAGATTAGCTAGATAGCACCCAGATATAGATGCTGTACATTTTCAAATAATTTAAAGCTAATTAATTGCTAACAAGGATGCTATTTAGAGTGCTAAGTTTTACAAGTAAAGAAATTTAGCCACAAATATCATCGGTTGCTACAGAGGTTGTTTCACAAAGGTCACTAGCAGCCACCACTAACACTGCTGAAAAGAATCAGACTAATTTACTAATTAGATACACAGAGTTATTCCCAGACATCGCTTCCATAGACTTTTCAGGGTTCAAAGTCTGTTGTGAAATGGTTAAGGTCCACTGTTGTCAATGGATTTAGCTTTAGATTTATATAATCTGATAAAATGTCTTAGACTTTCACAATCTGAAGAACTGCCTTAATGGGTCTCTACTGAAATAGTAAAGTATACATTAATTGCTTTGGCAGGATGTAGGGGGCAAGGGAAATCCTAGGTAGGCTTCAAGCCTTTGTATCTTTTATTGTTGATATAGGATTGATATTTTATTGGTTCCAGCTTTGGTAAGAAATGAGAAATTATGTAAACCAGCTCTGTAAAAGATACAGAGAATCAGCAAAACCCCAGGAAAACAAACAGCAAAGGATGCCAGCATTTCACTGCTGAGGAAAACATTTTAAGGAATAAAATCTACTGCAACGGGAAGCTCCCAGCCTTTTAGGGCAACATTATTGCAAAGGCAAGAGCAAGTGCAGGTGTAAAGCTCAGTGAAACCCCATCTCATGTGTGAGGCCCAGGCTGTGAGGAGGTAGCCAACATGGCTACCAATGGCTATTGAGAATTGCATGACTGGGCATCGGAGTCTCCTCTGATCTAGTTGCACCACTACTTTGCATATGCCCTCATATTTCTATGTGTGCCTTTAGCTATTGAGCAAAAACATCATTAGCTATATGATTTCTCCTTGTGGGCTGCACATGCACACTAATCCCTGACACAAATTTATTTTTATCCAATTGAAGAGGTAAATCAGCACAGACACCAGCAATTTAGCACTAAACCAGGGTTACCAAACTAATTTTCACCGGGAGTGGAAGTAGTTACATTTACACAATACTAAAATTACATTTGGCCCTTGAAGGCAACCGTGAGGCTGATATGGCCCCCAGTGAAAATTAGTTTGACACCCTTGCACTAAACCAAAAGGCTTTGCAGCAGTACTGCATTCTATAGAAAATACATCTGATCTCCACTCCAGTGAAACTGAGTCATCAAAAGTATTTCCTTCTGCACTGTTGTTTTATATCTGAACATGCAGAAACTGAGGTGCTACTCCAGCACACAAGCTCCTGATGACCTGTGGAATAAGCCCACCTCACCCAGCAAGGAAATGAAGGGCAACCAAAAGCCTCACTGGGACCCACAGCATTTTTCACATGGTTAGGTCTAGGGTAAGACAGATAGCTCATGTTTTGCTTCAATATCTGGAAAAAAAGTATACCACAACATTAATGTGTGCGTGTCACTTAGCAGCCCAGCTCACATCACTTGTGATGGCCTTAACTTAACTGCAAGAAACTGGGTGCCTGCTGCTTTTTCTGTTTCAGGTCAGCAGATGGTGCTTTTAGAAGGTCTGTCTTCCATCTCGGCTGCTTTACAGCCAAAGGAGTTTGGTAGGCCCTGTGCAGAGATGCTCCAGCAAGCTGCATGTCACCTGGGAAGCAAGAGGAAAAGGTTGCATGCATAACCTTAATACTGGTTGAAGTAATGAAAGACTGAAAGCGTTGTGTGAAAATATAGGCCCTTTGATGAGCCATGCTTTCATTTTTAGCAATGTGCAACTCCCTCATCTCAGCGTTTTACACCACTGCTACTCAGGAGAGAGTTTCATACTGCCCCGAGTGTGCAGCCAGTCAAGATGGTGAGATCTCTGTTCAGTGTATTCTGCAGAGGGGCACAAAACAAGCTGCAAAAGAAGAAAGTGGCCACAAGAGACCCAGCACCTCCTCAGAGCTGGCCAGGCGAGGAGATGTTGGCCAGAAGGCCCCTTTGCCTGTCATCCTGCATTTGAGGGCCCTGAGGAGGACAGGGGAGGAGAATAAGGCAGCTCAACTTTGTTTATTACTCATTTTTTAACACCTCTGCGCTTTTCTGTTTGACTCAGCTGCCGCCCTGTGGTTGGAATTTCAGCATCAAAACTCGAGCAATTTGAATGCATTTTAATATTAGTAATAATATTATTCATAATATTGTTAAATTATTATAATAACTCAGCAAATCTGCACTGTTTATATCCTTAAAATGTGCAGTCCCTCTGCCTTTTTATTGAAAATTATATTTTTCTTGAGCTTTTACAAGGATCCTGAGCATTTTCACATGCCTCCCCCCTGCCCAGGCAGCGTAGCTGCAGCCGTATTTTTCACGGGGGCGGCTCAGACCTGATGCTCTCCTTCCCCACAGACCCGACTGACCCAGGGACCCACATTTTCTGCCTGCCTGCACTTACGGATCAGGCAGGAAGGGCAAAGCTGGTTTCCTGGCCCCCAGACGAGTTCCCAAAACATGCAAGAGCAAAAGCAACTCACCCCATGTGCCAGACAGGCTTACTGAACTGTTCAAACTCATGGGGTCAGTGCTAGGACTGGCCATCCCGCCCGTCATCCACCCCATTCTTTTATTGCCATAATAAGCCCGTAATTTTTCAGTCATTGCCTTTGAGCTTTCAAGGGACCTCCAGCAGCCTGGCTCCTGTGACGCTGGAGGGAGCAAAGCACAGGGACAATGCACTCACACCCATACCCACCTGCATTCCCCTTTTGCTGGGGCTGAGCCACCCTCTCCCTGAGGAGCCAGCCACCCATTTAAGAGTTGGTGTGGCTGTGCCATAACCCAAGTGGCATCAGTGATGCTTCCACTTGTCACCTGTGCTTATGGCATCCTGATATTACAATATTAATAAAAACCAGACCTATGCAGCTTTCTCAACTCGTTTTCAATAGCTAAGAACTAGCACAAGCATTATTCTAACATCATCCAAGTGAATCTGTATAAGTTTGTGTCCTGTGTGGAAACTATTTCAATAAATGAGAAGTTTTCTTGCTGTTTCACAGAATAAGCCTTGTCAGAAGCATTTTAACTTTAGGACAGTTGATCGGTGATAATGTGTTTCACAAACCTAGCAGAACTCAAAGCAATTGAAAGCAAATTAAGGGGTACTCACTGGATAGTCATATGCAGGGAAACCATAGAGAGTTGTTAGTCTCAAGCATTAAGTTAGCCAATATGGCTTTCTTGGTGTACTGCCGCAGCAAATGACAGCACCAAACTGCCACCAGACAGAAGACCAGAAGATCTGCAACCACCACAAAGAAGTTGTCTTCGTTGTGCCTCCTGCAGTTTGTTATAACACCACTCGCACGCAGAAGCAGATGGTATGCTACATATCAATTTACTCTCCCTCTCTGTCACAGATTTTTTTTTTCATCTCCGTCTGTGCATTTTTATTCAAAAGGGGGCCATATGGTCCCTGTGAGGTAGTTTATAAATAATTGTGTATTTACAGTAGCAATTGAAACCAGAGTCACATGCTTACCTTCAGCAAGGCAGCTGACAGTAACTGAGTACTATAGGGTTTGGAATTATTTCCTCAGTACAGCATAGAGATATGCAATGAATAATTAAACAGACATTGATTTCATGTGGCCTTCCTGATCGTATTTGTTATGCTACTGCTGCAAAACACAAGGTTCCAAATCAGAGCTCGTCAGAGAGAGATGGGGCCATGTGTGGTCTGATAGCATCTCCTCCACCTGTCATTTGCTCACTGGAGCAACGACCCTGTGTCCTCGCTCTGCCTGGGGTTAGATTAAGCCCTTGGTGAAGGACAGACTAGAAAAGATGGTGCTGTCCCACCATGCAACCCTCCTTTGCTTCATCCTTCAAGTCTGCAGGGGTTGGTTTGAACACGTAGCTCAGCGCTTCACCCAGAAGAACAGTTTTGCAGGTGCAGATGGTTGGAGGACAGCAGATATCTAGCTAGCACCACTTCCCCAAATGCTTTGAGGCATAAAGGCTCCTGCAAGCCACAACCGCATCATTGCCTCCATCTGCTCACCCGTCCTCTTCCTCCCCACATGCCTCTTAACCATGTCTTATTCCATCTAGCAAAGAGCAAATTCACCTTTAGTAAAACACAACTGAAGAAACAAGACCAACATTACTCATGTAAAACCCTGGCCTTTTTCAAAGTGGCAGTGACTGAATTAGGGGCCACTGCTGCCCACCTGGAGTATTTTCTGCACTGCCCTCATTTTTGTACACAAAGATTCAAAGGTAAAACTGCACCTCCCTGATACCAAGGGAGGGTGTGCAAGGTCAGATGTCCTAGATGCTCTGTCTCCAGACTGGGGGTAAATTGCCAGCAGACCTCAGCTCCTGCTTACGTCAATAAATAAAAGTAGATTTTTAAGAAGTGCCTCACATTGCTATTACTGGCCAGGATATGCCAGTGAGAGTGCCCTTCCAGAGAGTTCAATATCCCTTTGTAAATCCTGACTACTCATTTGTGGGCTTAACTGGGGACGCTGAAATAAACATGGCTCCTCTCTAATCCCACACCTTCGTCATGAGATCCGGGCTCCTCTGGTCACAGAAAATCCTGTAGTCCAAGTCTTACCTCATTGCCCACCCCTCTGGCATGATGGTTTTGTCTAAGAATTAATACTGGATAAAAATGAAGGTGAAACTGATTCAATCTAGGTGGCAACAGTGAAATTCTCTTTACTTTCCATTCTCTATCGCTTGCACTGCCAGTGGGAAACAAGATTTGCTTTTCATAACGATTCTTTGGGTTGATGCCTAAGAAGAGGACGGCGGGTTGTGATTTACCGAGCCGTCAGGCAGGATTAGATGGGTTATGTAAGCAGAACAGCAAAATCAATCATGAACAAAATTTAGACTCATTCCAGTGTTGTGCTGAACCCTGCCCTCTCCCCTTCAACTTGGAGCGAAAAATTGCAGAGATCTGGAGAATGATTTGAGAAGTATGAAATAAAACTAGTATAGCAAATACTTGCAGCCCCAGCTGATTGAGTCTGCTCCTCATTCAGTGGTCAGTAAATCTGGATATGGGCTAGGCTGAGCACATGGTGACCATGGGGACAAGCACAGCCAGCCCTAAGCTCTCCAGGGGTGACCACAGGGATGGCACGTGGTGGGAAGGCTGGGTTTGCAGCGTTGCAGAAACATCTCCTTGAGAGATGTCTGGCCTCCAGGGTGGTCCAGTTGTTTGCTTTAAGAGGGGTAGGAGAGGCATTCCTGCATGGAATTGTCACCAGTTCATGAGGTGGTTATAGCACCGTCCTCTTGCCAGCCGTCTGCCCTTCCCCACACCTTGGGTCAGTCACCCTGCCAAAGCTTCTGCATCAGGGTGAGCTGCCGCCTGGAAAGCTGCCCAGCAGAGACCCAGCTGGTATCCCCCCCACTGCTGGATGTAAGCTTTCTGCCTGTTTTCCTTATGTAAAGAGTGAGAAAGAAGTTTTGCTTTTCACTGTTTTTCTTCCCAAGCTTGACAACCACGCTGCGCACAGTAACAGAGTTAGGTAGAGTTTAATGTGTTTGCATTCTCAGGACTGATGTCTGACTCCACAGTTATTTAAGCTCCTAATAAGAAACATGGGCACCAGGCTTGCCCTAGATTTCCAAACTGAAATGCCTCTGAAGATCTAAGTGGTCACATTAGTAAAACCCATGATACTAATTGTACACAAGGTGCTATCAAATGCATAGACTAATTAGCTAGAAAAATAGAGATGGCTTTTTGCTGACTGCTTTCATTAATAATTATTTCGCTGTTATTGGTGATAATGGTTCAAACTCTTTTTGTCCTGATGGGAGAACTCGAATGTTCCAATGCAATACTCTATACAAATAGAGTGCATCAGTTCTGTGCTTCTGCAAGAGCTCCAGATGGCGAAACTGACATTAAAATGAAAAATATAATTTTTTATCTAAACCAGTTTACTGTGATAAAACAAGCAAGTAAAATACCTGGAAATAGTGACATTTTAAAAGTGTTACTGCTTCATACAATCTACAATACTACTGGGTTAGCAATCCTACAAGCCCATTTTTAAATACACAGGACCAGATAGTACACCAATGTAAATAATAATTTCACTGATTTCATCAAAGTGGCTCTAATTTTTGTTAAGTGGCAAACGGATCCAGTGCTATCCATCCTCTATTTTTAGCTTTACTCCAGAACTCCGCATTGTCCCTGGCATAGTAAAATGACACCTTCCACAAATACACAAAATTCATTGACTTCATATTCTAAACAAGCCATTGTTAAAATAAATGGAAGTCTCTTAACTCTTAACAATAGTGAATCAGATGGATCTGACCTCTGCGGGTGGGACTTTAATTATGTTCACTATGTTTAAGAAAGTACAGTATTGTAATAATATTATTCATTGCATACCAAGAGTTCCATCAAAGGCTTGACAATCCCAGGAAACGATGCACATCCTCACTTACAGTACTGCTAAAATGCTAAATATGTCCGGTCATATAAAGCCTGATCCTGTGAAGTTTTGGCATCGCAGCTTAATAGGAACTAACAACATCTCCGGTCATCCCTTTTCCTCGGGGACAGGCATTGTACTCAATCACAGCTTGCTGCCTTTAGCCCTTGCTAAAAAAGGATAAATGGGATAAAACTCCAGCAAAAACAAGTGATATTGCTGCTGTACAATGAAGTGTTTGTGGGAAGCAGGAAGGAAAGGGGAGGAATAAATGGTTATCTGGGGAACACTGGCGACAGGTAATTTACAGCCTCTGGAGGACAGAAGGACTGTGGAAGGAGGGAGATGCAACGTGACATAAAAGCAGCATCTCTGCAGAGGTTGCAGTCTCTCCTAACCAGCTCAGTTAGGAACTGGAGTTGCCACACACCAAACTATCCTCTCAAAGGGTGACATGATGCCACCGATCACTTTTGGCTCTGGCTAGTAGAAAGGCCCATCAGGAGCGATAAATTCTGGCCTCTCCTTCAAATGATGTGACTAATTGATACTTGCTTGATAATTAACTTAGAACACATTTCACCACAGCAAGCAGAAAATTTGTCTGAAAGGAGTTACTGTGGCAATCCTTTTGGGTTTTTTTTGCTGGAAATAGAGTATGTCACTGCTCAGTTATACTCCTCTTTTACAGCTAGTAGTGTTCGCAGAAGTAATCACAGGCTTATTCTCAGTCAAAGGCTGCAGTTTAGATCCTGCTGAAATACTTTTTTCAGGTGGAAATTATCCACGATGTTCAAACATCTAGAAAATTAACCTTTTCCCCTAACCTTACGTTTCCATTGCATCAGTATCTGGGGTCCACACCTGGAATTCAACCCCACTATTTAGCTTTGCTGAACAGCTTGCTAAATCTCTTCCTTTTTGGGAACTGCTTTTCTGTGTTTGCTCTCTATTAAAAGGCTCACTGATTACTTAAGTTTGGAAGATACCAAGCAGGAAACCTGCCAGCAGTTTGGGAGGCAGCATCTCTTCCCCCAAAGGCAGGAGGAGCTTCTCTTGCGATGCTTTGACTTTCTTCTCCTCAAAACGAGCTCCATCATGTGGTTAGTTCACTTACTTGCACCTTCTTCAGCTTCAGTCCTATTAACATAATAGCTGCTTGGTGGTTGCTTTGCAGGACCTGCCCCAGGAAGTTCGTGTGAAGGGGCTTTCCAACTGCTCGCTCTGACTTTCATTTGGAGAAGAAGCCCTATTCAAAGATAATTTTGTCTCTTTCCGTGCGATTATCTAAGTAATTAAAACTCAGGAAAATATGGGCAATTTTAGCTAGCATATACAGTTTCTGTTTCCACTTAGAGTTTTCAAGAATTATTATTCTGTCCTGAGTGGATTGCAAATAGCTGCATGGCTTCAAGGAGCAGCATGGGAGGTCTGTCCACCTCTCCCATCACAAAAAAACGGAGCACACAGAATCACAGAATGTTAGGGATTGGAAGGGACCCCAAAAGATCATCCAGTCCAATCCCCCTGCCGGAGCAGGAACACCTAGATGAGGTTACACAGGAATGTGTCCAGGCGGGTTTTGAATGTCTCCAGAGAAGGAGACTCCACAACCCCCCTGGGCAGCCTGTTCCAGTGCTCTGTCACCCTCACTGAGAAGAAGTTTCTTCTCAAATTTAAATGGAACCTCTTGTGTTCCAGTGTGAACCCATTACCCCTTGTCTTACCATTGCTTGTCACCGAGAAGAGCCTGACTCCATCCTCATGACACTCGCCCTTTATATATTTGTAAACATCAATAAGGTCACCCCTCAGTCTCCTCTTCTTCAAACTAAAGAGAGCCAGCTCCCTCAGACCTTCCTCATAAGGGAGATGCTCCACTCCCTTAATCATCTTTGTTGCCCTGTGCTGGAAGCCAACAGTTGCCATCTGATAAATCTATCTCATCCTTAAAATGGTTACCTACCCTGAAGTCCTTTTGGAAAGGTGGCCTGCAAACAGAGGAAGCAGCACAATTGCTGTCATGGGCAGCAATGCCCTTCAGGCCATCACACCACCAGCCTCCCATGTGAACTGCTACGTTGATCACAGAATCACAGACTGGCTGGGGTTGGAAGGGACCTCTGGAGATCACCTAGTCCAACCCACCTGCTAAAGCAGGTTCACCTAGAGCAGATTGCACAGCAATGTGTCCAGGCGGGTCTTGAATGTCTCCAGAGAAGGAGACTCCACAGCCTCTCTGGGCAGCCTGTTCCAGTGCTCTGGCACCCTCAAAGTAAAGAAGTTTATCATCGTACTCAGATGGAACCTCCTGTGCTTCAGTCTGTGCCCATTGCCCCTCATCCTACCCTTGGGCACCACTGAAAGGAGTCTGGTCCCACCCTCTTGACATCCACGCTTGAAATATTTATAAACACTGATGAGATCCTCTGTCAGCCTTCTCTTCTCCAGGCTGAACAGACCCAGCTCTCTCAGTCTCTCTTCATAAGAAAGGTGCTTCAGATCCCTAATCATCTTTGTAGCCAAATGCTGGATTCCCTCCAGTAATTCCTCATCCTTCTTAAACCAGGGAGCCCAGAACTGGATGCAGTACTGCAGATGTGGCCTCACCAGGGCAGAGTAGAGGGGGAGGAGAACCTCCCTTGACCTGCTGGTCACGCTCTTCTTAATGCACCCCAGGATACCATTGGCCTTCTTGGACACAAGGGCACATTGTTGACTCGTGGACAACCTGTTGTTGACCAGAACACCCAAGTCCTTCTCTGCAGTCCTGCTTTCCAGTAGGTCCACCCCTAACCCGTAGTGGTGCCTGGGGTTATTCCTCCCCCGGTGCAGGACCCTACACTTACCCTTGCCGAACTTCATCAGGTTCTTCCCTGCCCAGTCCTCCAGCCTGTTCAGGTCTCACCGAATGGCAGCACAGCCTGCTGGTATGTCAGCCCTTCCTCCCAGTTTGGTAACATCAGTAAACTTGCTGAGGGTGCATTCACCCAGGCCATTGGATGAACAGGTTGAACAGGACTGGACATAACACTGACCCCTGGGGAACCCCACTAACTACAGGCCTCCAACCAGACTTTGCATGATCGATCACAACCCTCTGAGCTCTGTCATCCAACAAATGATGCTGTGATAGGTAAGATGGCATCAAGGGAACACTACCTTTGCAGGCCTACAAAATGTTCAACATATTCAACTTATTCTGGAGGCGTTGGCTGAACACAGAGCACCCATCACATCTCTGCTGGAGACCTACGGTCTCAGTGTTGGATTTAGTTTTTGTTAAAAAGGTACAAAATTGTATTTGGAGTCTATTTAGCGCTTCCATTATAGACTTTAAAGCAGATGAAAGAGGTTGGTGGGCAAAAATAAACACCCCTATACCATGTTGTTAAAATGTTCCTTTTGAGCAGTGTACCCCAATACTTGAAACATCAGGTTTGTTACACCTCAGATATGGCCTCAAGCCACACGTTTAATGTTGAATTGAGCAGGTCACTACTGACTCCCCATAACAGTGTAATATTATTAATAGCTACAAAATATATAATATGCTCCATCAGCAGAAATGAGGCTTTCTGTTTTATTAAAACTTTATAACATTTCCTTCTCACTAATCTGGGATGATGGCATTTATATGATCTGCTGAGCTCTCTAGCCTATCAATTCAGAAATTTATAAAGCAATTCATCTAATTTGACAGGATTTTCTTTTCTTTTTTTTCCCATACTTGCTCAAAAGCAGTTTGACAGAAAACGGACTAGGGTCCCTGGTAGATACCCAGTTGAACATGAGCCAGCAAAGTGCCCTTGTGGCAAAGAAGGCCAGTGGTATCCTGGGCTGCGTTAGGCCAAGTATTGCCAGCAGGCCTAGGGAGGTGATCTTTCACCTCTGCTCAGCACTGGTGAGGCCACACCTGAAATGATGTGTTCAGTTCTGGGTTCCCCAGTGACGCAGAGATCTAGAGCTACTGGAGAGAGTCCAGCAAAGGGCCACAAGGATGGTGAAGGGACTGGAGCACCTCACATATGAGGAAATGCTGAGAGAGCTGGGACTGTTCAGCCTGGAGGAGAAGAGGCTCAGGGAGGATCTCATCAACGTGTACAAATATTTGAAGGGAAGGTGCTAAGAAGACAGAGCCAGGCTCTTTTCAGTGGTGCCCAGAGACAAGAACAGAGGCAATGGGCACAAACTGAAACACAGGACATTCCCCCGAACATCAGGAAACACTTTTTCACTGTGAGAGGTGACCAAGCACTGGCACAGGTTGCCCAGGGAGGTTGTGGAGTCTCCATCCTTGGAGATATTCAAAAGCCAATTGGATACAGTCCTGGGCAATCACCTTTAAGTGGCCTTGCCTGTGCATATGACCAGATGACCCCCAGAGGTCCCTTCCAAACTTGACTATTCTGTGATTCTGTGAATTCTGTCTGATAAGCAAATGGATACACAACCACCCTGTGCAGGTTGCAAGGATATATCCAGTGTGAAAAGCACACACGGACCATGAAGGGCAATGGCTCACTAAGGAGTCGCTGCGGGTACCTACCTGCAGGCACTCCACCTAAACAGCAAGGTGTTGGGACACAAGATAACTAAGCGAGTGTTGGTTCATTCGATAGCTGGCTAACTGGGTTTGATTGTTCAGATCCCTCTTGATTTTTGGAATCATATGATAGTTGCAACCCAGTCACTATTTTTATCTCATGGGCCCACTGAATAGACAACAGCTTTTCCTTTCAGACACTACTCTGGAATTTGTCTTTCACCTCTGAGTCTCATAAGCCTTGTGCTGGTGACAGGTTCATATGGTGGCAGTCCCACTGTTCCTCCACGCAGAGCCAAGATCAGCAGGGACAGAGACCCCACAGCACGTGGTGTGTCCCACGGCTCGGGGACCCTGAGACTGCAGCAGAGGGGGTGTCAGAAGGTGCCCAACTCACTCAATTCCTACTGGGAAGGCTACTTCACCATTTGTAGTTACTATTTACAAGTGTGAAGGTGCTTTGGTTAGATTTTCTTTTAGCATTTTAAATTCAAAGGTGGAGAAAGGCTCACTAGAAAAAATCCTAGCTTAACTGCTGAAAATCATTTTTGGATGTAACTATAGGAGAGCAAAATAAAACAGCCTAGAAAAACCCTGAGGCATGTGATGATTGACCTAGGAAATAATTACATACCTGCTTAATTTTATATCCTGTGAGTAATCTCAGCAATTCCACAAAACTCTTTATAGTGCGTAAAGCTCAGCACCTCCTCCGGTCCAGCCTGAGCATCAGCTTGAACACCATAACATTAACAACTCCTCCACCTAGCTGCCCGTCCCCATAACATCAGCCCCAGCAGCTGCAGACAAGCAGAGGCTCGTTGAAGTGTTATTTTGGGGGAAGTGCCAGAAATTATTTATTTGAACAGACTTCTGAACATACTATTATTCTTAGAGTGCATTAAGTGGGGTGTACTTTTAGTACAGTGGATGCTTAATTTTTGTTTTGGGTAAAAACATTTTTTATTGTGGTCTAAAAATATACCAGTGGTATTATTTGTGATTAAGGGATGTTCTTTTTAGTGGTGCCCTTATTAGTGAGCCTGCTATGAAAAATGTGTTTATTAGATATCTAACGGCACTTCAGTTTGTATTGAACTATTAGCTAGCAACCTCGTGGGTAACTCTACTGCTGCTTCTGGGTGATCAGCTGGGGATTACTGCCTAGGGACTGTAATAACATAGCACATTATGGGTGCAGTAAATCACTAATGTCCAAATTATGTTATCAATATAAAGTATTTGATAATAACACAAAGGTAAATGACTAGAAAAGCTGATGATGGTGGTGTTGGCATTGATGTAATTCATGTGAGCTATACAGCAAATAATCTGAAGTCTGAATTTTATTTTAAGTTATGGCCTAGTTTTGTTCTTATTTTAGTCTCTTGGATTTGACATTTGCTGAATGTACTTAAAGAATGCATTTAAAGAAACATATACAACTGTAAAACTAGTTAATAGAAGTTAACAGAAGAAAGTCTGAAAGTTCTCTGAGAGGATGGGATGCCCTGCCCCCTGAGAACTGCTGCCTCAGAACAACTCCTCTTTCCACTTGTGTGACACTGAAATACATTCCTGCTTTCTGCCTTCTCTGTGTAAGACTCGTGCAGCCAGCGCAGGGGATCGACTCGGCAGACTCAGACTCACCAAACAGATGAAACGAACCATCTCGAAAAAAAACACAACCAAGTAGAATCAGCTTTCCTTGTCACCACCTCACCAACTCTACCAGCACTACCAAAAGTGAACGTGGATCATCTCCTGCCTTCTCTGGGCATTTCCAGGCAAGCTTGGTTGACTCCTGTGGAGCAATACCCTCCTGTGGAGGGTATTACCACCTGTTGTTATGTGTTTTCTCCTTTTACTGATGGTTACCGTCCCATAACAGGCAGCAGAATCAATGTTTCGAACTGCACAGAATATTAACATAAAGAACCACCAGTCTGGGATTTATTTGTTGATTTGTTGTGTTTGGTGGGGTTTTGTTTTGGTTTCTTTGTTGTTTTTGTTTGCTTGTTTGTTTTCCTGAGATGGAAACCTTCAGGAGAGGGACAGCTTAGGCCAGATGGGAATGTAATGTCTCTTGGTATGACCAGACATTTTATGGAGACGTTCTGCATGACATTCTTTTACTTCTCTTGAACCATATCTAGATGGCACGGCAGGCTGGATTTCATGCTAATACTCCAGTTACTGCCATTGCTAAACCACAGAGTTACAGATACAGAATTCCTCAAGAGGGGGAATGGCAACTGCAGGAAAATTCAAGAAGTTTGGTGTATTCAAAACCTCAAGAAAGGGCAAATGACACTGCAAGACTCAAAATTTTGGACAACTGAGGAGGAAATGGATTTCAAGCCAGATAATCTTTTGTTCTTAGCATCTTTGAACTGTAGTAGGTAATCAATACTTTGAAGAAAATAAGTCTGTGCTAAAGATTCAGCATTTCAAATGAAATATATGGGCTCTTCTATAGTAAAACCAACAAAGGCCAGAGTGTTCCTAATATCTCAAGGTTAAATAAGGAAGAAGATCACACAAATTAACCCACCCTTACTTATAATGTAAAAAGATCAAATAACGGGCTTTTTGCATTTGTTTAAAAAGTAAAATCTTTTAGATACTCATATGAGTACAAAAAAATTGATTCAGGTGAAACAAAGCTACTAAGCTGCAGTGTTATAGCATCCTCCAGTATGGTTCAGACTGCATCTGCTATTTGATAAATGAGATATTTTCATCCCACTTGGGAAACAAAAAGAAGAAGAAAATACAGGGAAAGAATGCTGGATTATATGTTCATGGATGTAAAATAGTGCTGGTATGCAACAGAAGTAGCACCTCCATGGATGGAGTCCAGCTGTATGGTAATAACTTAGGAGTCAACATGCAAAGGACAAAGTACCACCCAGTGCTTCCATCTGACAGGCCTCAAAGGGGTTTAATTTCATCAGTTTTCTCCAGTTTGTTAGTAACACTTGGACATGCCTAATTTATTACCTCTTCGTAATAAAGACATGAGCTAAAGAAGTCAAACTGACACATTTGCAGTTAACAATTGCTTTATCTGAAATATCCTAAAATATACCAGAAAGGTGCAGTTTACCCATTCCCTCATTAATCAAGAAATTATGTCAAAAGGAAAGAAGAGACTTTACATGAAGTACGTTAGAATCAGTAATTTAAAAAATCAACCTATAAATTTAACCAAACACTTTCAATAATATTTATCACAACCTGCTACAGCAAATTGGAGTGAAACCAGTAGCCTGTCCAGGGTGACGAAGGGGAGCATTGCATAATGTGGCTCAGCTTAAGTCCAATGTGCTAAATTGGTTAGACAGGTCATCACCCCACAAATTAGAAAACATAATCTGCAACAAGAAAAGAATGCGTGATATTTTTGCATAGGATTGCACTGTAGGGTTTTTGTTAGAATTTGCAAGGTATGCACATACTATATGCTAGTGTTAAAAGTTCCAAGTTGTTTTGGTTTTGGGTTTTTTTGTCTTAAGACTGTGAATAAACATGGTTGGTCCCAGCCCACTGTTAGAACATTCGTCAAATGCTCATGGGAACTGTTGCAACAATTAAAGAATGATGTCTCCATGGCAGGATAACACCCTTCCCATTTCTTGCTGAGGAAACAATATGGTTATATATTATAAATTATGGCTAATTATCTCACATCCTGTTTCCTCATAGCCCTAAACACAGGAAGCCTTTTCTTCTTCATGATATTCAATCTTGCTGTTAATAATGTCTTTCATTTCTACAGTGGGACATATTCCAGAGGATTCCAGTCTATCTCCATGGAGCACAGTCAAAGTGTGACCACAGCCTGGCATGGCAAGAGGAAAATTCCAGCCAAGACCATTACAAAATTCCTCTGATCCTATACAAAAGAGTTGCTGCTATACACAAAGAGCTGGAAGAGTCTGATTTCCCAGGGTTTTGTCCAAAACCTTCAGGTCCAGAGCCAGAATATACTTTAATTGAACATGAAACTCTCAGGAACTGACACGTGGTTCCTGGACATGGCCATAGTGTGAATGTGAAATGTGTGCTGCCAAATTTTAGCTGATCTGATCTCATCTCACCCATCGGATTCTTTTGAAGCTGAGTTTTGCCGAAGTTTAAGCCAATGGGTTTTTTATGTATTTAGCTTACTAAATGGTAAACATGGTGGGTTCAAACACCAATAGTAGAACCAATAGTAACTGATTAATCTTTTCTAATGGGTTAGAAGACCAAAAAACCCCAACTAACCAAACAGCCAAACAAAAATCCAAAGCAGAGGTTTGATAACTTGTTTCCAACATGGCCCTTAGCATTTATCAAAACAAATACAAGAGAAAAACGAACAAACAAAAAACAACCAACCAAACAAATAAACCCACCTACCAGTTGTCTATACCCTGACTATACTCTCAAAAAAGATTTTTTGGTAGGTGTTAGACCAAACTTTTGCATTCCCTTTGGCTAAAAAGCAGAAGTCTTGAATTAGTGTGTGCTAACTCATCCCACTTACTTTTGTTTATAGAGTATCATGCTATATTTCCAAACAATGGTGCTTGCAAGCAAAGACACATTGCAAAGACACACTACAATAAAAACCATAATATCTCAAACAGATTTATAAAACAAGGACAGAATTAAAAGCTCGAACATTGAAATAATGTTAGTGCAGCCAAGTATCCCAAGTATACAGCAGAACTTCAAAATTAAAAATTCTCTAAAAAGTAATGAGAATGCAGGTACCAAAGACAGAGACTTCAGAATACTACTAACATGTTATTAGAAAAATTAGCCAAGCCACCTAATTTATTTCCAGTTCATTTATTTTTTTCTGTGCAATATATAAACACAAGCCAAAGTTGAATTTGAAATGAAAGCAATAATCAAAATTCACTGCTGGAAAGAAGGAGAGAGAGATTCCTAGAAAATTTCTGGGAAAAATGACCAAGCAACCACTTTGCAAACACTTCAAAGATAAGAAGAAAATAAGAACCAACACAAATTTTTCAAGAACAACTGATGCCAAACGAGTCTCATTGGCTTTTATAGCAGAGTAACATGTCCCTTGGATAGGACAATTACTGTTTATTTTATTTTAGTAGGCCTTTCAATTATGTTTAACCTAAGAAGAAGATTGAGAAGGAATTTTATGAGTTAGAAGCAGATAAAAATCTGTTGCAAAGAGAAAGGAGACAATCTGTTCCCAGTGCTCATGGTGGACAAGACCAAATGTATGGTCTTCTGATGCAGTGTGAAGGATCCTGGTTACAGATCAGGAACAGGTACCCAAAAGTGTGAATTTATAACCAGAGAAATAGCCTGCTTGAGGAGGCTTTGGAAGAGAGAGTCCACCAGCAGAGATCTTGAAGAGCAGACTGAATGAAGGAACAACATATGTCTGACTGACCCTGCAGGGGGGCAGGGAGGCAGGGAGGGTGAATGAGCTTTGAATAAACTCTAAGAGTCCACTTTGGAATTTTTAATGGCATTTGAATATATCTACATTTTTCAAAAGCTCAGAATCCAAGAAATAAATAGATGACTCGTTCATTGTTCAAATGAGCATCTGAAACCAGACAGCAAAAATACTATATCATCAATGGTTCTTTTGTTCCCTGGGCACAGAATATTTTGGTAGCTTTAACCAGTCACTCCCCAAAATGTCAGAATAGGAAGAACACCCTACTGGGCTAAAATTTTTTCACCTTATCCCTCGCAGAGACAGAATGCAGTACTGGCAGCTTCAAGTCTCCGAAAATACCACTTCAGGATCACACACGCTTATTACACTGAGAAATTAATAATAATAAAGTCACTAGCCTGTGCCTTTGTTGCAATGTTGTGTAGATGGTAAACGGCATAGGATCATTTCAGTGGTGCAGGATGTTTCCAAGTTAAGAATTTAAATTCACAGCACAAGTATGCAACTTTCTCCATCCCTCCCTCTGTGCTCTATGCCAATTCTAATTTCTGTACTCATAGATAACAACCATTTTGTCCTGCAGGAGTCCCACTCTTTCTCATGTCCTGACTCATCCCTGCTTTCTTCACCCACCATCTCCTCTTCTATACTCTACCATACTATGATCAAAATCTCTCAGTCATTCTGCCATTATTTTCCTCTCTCCCTCCTCCTAATACCACTCTTATTTCTAGTATCATGCTTCCCATTGCTCCTCCCAAACAACCACACCTTTATTCACACCGTTCTCCCTGCGTGTCTTCCAGCTTTCTTCTGGCACATCTGGCTCCTACCTGTCCTCACAGCTGTTCCATGAGTATGGTTCTGCTTCTGTGTTCACACAACACTGTCCTCCGAGAGACACACGAGCTGGCAAGAGGTTCAGCTTCAGGGGAGTTTCCAGCTCTCATGGACACAGGGCAACTATGAAAATGTGAACAGAGTTCATCCCCCAAACAAAACACAGGGCACACACAAAGGGACACCAAAGTACTGCTAAAAACCACGTGCCTCCTACAGCTTGGGGTTTACTTATAGTCTTTGAGTAGAACATTTGAGAAAATGACGAAACAGTCCTGCTTATGCCTAGCCACAAAAGACAACAGACAATAGTAACTTTCTTCACTAATCCTACACTTCCTCTACAAAGGATTGATGGGTTGTGGTGTCTGCCTTGGCTAAGGACACCTCTACCATCAGTCACTTGAAGAAGCTAAAGACTTCAGTACATGTGAAAACAGACTAAACAAATTATGTTTTTACCATCCTAAAACATGGAGGGGACAAAGTCAAAAGTCACAAGCTTGGCTCCCAAATCATAAGATTTTGAAAGCAAGATTTTCTTTTAGTGAAACTGTCTGGTGCTTCCAGCTCGTCCACTATTCCAGAAATTGTAACAGATTATGTCTGTAACTATTCGCATCAATTTTGTCAGTTTCACACCTTTTTTCCTGCCATGTCCACTGCAATTCCCAATGATATTTCATCTATCCCTTCGGGCCAAACCACCTTCTTCTTGGTTTTTGAGAAAAACGCTAATGGGTATGTGAATGAGTGGAGCACAATAAATATATGAATGTGCCTATATCATAGGGTTTGCAGAGGTTAGTTGAAAATGGGAGTTATGACCAGCTACTTCTATATACCTGTACAAATCCTGAACTCATCACCCCTCCTTTCATCAGGCAGAGAGCAGCCAGCAGGAGCCACATCTCACGCTGCCCTTCTTTAGCAGAACTGACCGATTGCCTGTTCTCAATGGGTTGGTTCTGGAAGCAGAAATCCAACCTACAGCACTGTCCTTCAGCCCTAGTCAGATCGAAAACCTCTGAGGGCTGGAACTTCATGTACACACAGGAAAACTCAAGACATATTTGCCAGAGTTGACAGCAGCGAAGCCCTGGATTTTTCTTTCCATTGTAAACAGTGCACGGTACGTGAGCATCTCAAAAGGCAGATAAGAAAGGGCCAAAGACGTCCTTCTGTTACTACTTATCTTGAGGTTGTGTGAGTAGCTATAAAGGTCAGTGCTGGCATGGATGGACGACATACAATCAGAGGATCAAACAGAAGTACAGACAGCACCTCAGAAGTGATGAGTGTCTTCTCTTTGCATTCCTCTCAGTCACAGACACCTCTCTTCAGCTGCCCTGGCTCCTCTGTGCAACGTGATCTGTGCAGCAGCAGATGACAGCAATATCCCCATGGCTTATGACAGAAACAGTGAACACCGAGGCTTTCTCTGCATCTGTGAGTCCCAAGTGACTTCATAGTTGTTTTAATTACAAGACTCAACAGTAATAAATAAAAACATAGAGCAGCTCTGTATATATATGCAACAAAACCTTAATTCTGTGGCTGGCTAGTCTAACATACAGCTGGTTTTCTGCTGTCATTCTTCCTTCTTGCTTTGGAGCCGTGTTCTAGGGTCATTCAAGATTCAGTCTGTTCAAGATGCAGCACTGAAAGTCATCTTCCTTACTTTATAACAGGCCTTTCTTTAATCTCAACCTTTAAAAAAGCTTATTATTTTCTTTAGATGATCCCACTGAAGATCTGGGGAGTTCATTAGTCTTAATAACCTTAAAGTCAGTCTTATCTTAAATATTTCATCTCCATTTTAAGTCTGTGCTTTCCCACCTTTGGCTAGAGTCTTACTATATTCCTCTGCAGCCTGCTAATGAATCCAGTCTTTTTCTTTCTTCCTGGGAGTCTCGTAACACTGTCCCCACAGGCTGCTCTTACTTAATGCAGGTTTTTCCGAGTTAATCCTAAATTAATATTCCATCAGTAATCATGACAACTAATGAAATTTCATCATTCCTGACAGACTGACGCTGACACATATTATACTCCACTCAGGCTGCAACAACGCCATTCTGGACAGGAGGAGCCACTCAACCAAGCCTGAGTATTTGGGGCACCAGGTTCCCCTTTCCTGTCGCTTGTTGCTGTGGTCGGTGCGTTGCTGTGGGGGCTTCAGATGAGGGTTCGATGCTGCGTGACCCCAACCCCCAAGCTCTTGACAGCCCGGATAATTTTATCAAAACAACATTAAAAAACAAAACAAACAAACCACTGGGGGCGCCCAGCGTCGCCGTAAGATTACGTCACGCCCCGGGGTCTCGCAGCCACGCCCTGCCCCCGCGCCGCCACCAGAGGGCGCCCCCGCCTGCGACGCGCCGTCCTCACATTACCCTCCCCCGCCCCCCCAACCCGGATCGTCCCCGCGCGCCCGCCCCCCCGCTCCCATTGGCTGCTCGGCGGCCAGTGGCGGCGGCGGGTCACGTGCCCTCCCCTTCCCGCCCCCTCCACCACCTCGGCGGCGGCCCCGCCCCGCCCCTCCCCCCTTCAAGGCGGTGCTGGAGGACCTATCCCACAATGCTCCCGCCGGTGGCGCGGGGCGGTTTGGAGGCGTCTCGCTGGCGGGCTGCACCGCCCGCCGCCACGACAGCGCCCGCCCCGCCCCGCCCCGCCCCTCCCCTCCCCGCGGCGGAAGGCGGCAGAGCAGCGCCCCCCCGCGGCCCCCGCCGGCGCTGCGCAGTCCCGGCCGCGCGCGGACATGTGGCTCGGCGGGCGCTGAGCGGGGCCCCGCGGAGCCCAGCCCGGCACAGTCCGCCCTCCCGCCCGGCGGACGCTCCTCGGCCGCAGCGGGGCGGCGGGCGCCGCTCCCAGAAGCCCCGAGGCGGCAGAGGAGGCGCGGGGAACCGGAGACCCCGCTGCGCGCGGGTGGCGGCAGAGCGGAGCGGTGACCGCGCGGGGGACGCCGCGGCGCCAGGTGAACAGCGGCCGTTGAGGGCGGGCGCGTCCCTCCGGAGTTGCCGTGAGGAAAGTGCTCGGGGCTGTTCCCCGCCGCGGGACGGCGGGCAGGGTGCCGGCGGCAGGGAGGGAGGGAGGGGAGGCGGGCAGTGCTGCCGTCCCGCTCCGGCCGGGGCCTTCCCCTCCGCCCCGGGCCCGCCGGGCCGGGGTGCTCCCGCCGGGCAGAGGGCGGGGTTTGCTGCCGGCTCCGGCCTCCGCTTCTCCCCCCCCGCCTCCCGCCGCGCGCGTCGTGGCGCCGGCCGGGAAGCTGCCCCGGCCGCCGTGACAGGCCGCTGCGGGGCGCGGGGGGCGGCTCGGCCGCCCGGCTCGTCTCCCGGGGCAAGGGGGGAAACAAAAGGGGGCGGCTGGGGCCGTCCGTCGCTCCCAGGAGACCGCCGGCCCCTCCGCGTCGAAGGCTTTTGTGCAGGCGGAACGGGAGGAGCGGCAGCGCTGCCCGGTGATCCATGAGGGGGTGGGCGCGGGGGCCTCTCCGCCTGAACAAAGATCCCGGTCCGGGGGGACACCGCCGGCTCTCTGCTCCCCCGGAGTTGTAAACACCGGCAGCGGTGCCTGGAAGAGTGTCTGGCAGTAGCAGGAGTTGCTGGAAGACTTTGTAGTTGTGGAGGAAGTTGCACGGAAAGGCTCAACTTAAAGCCCGGCTCTGCTTTTGTGCTGTTGTGGAACCGCGACTGACTTAAACATCAGTAAAGCTGTACAGAGTGACGCTGGAGCCTGGAAGTGGTACAGTTACCAAGCCAGGGAGAGACTATCCAACTCTTCTTGTGTTTTAGAGAACATAGTGTCCTAATTATTTTTTCCCTTTGGTGAGTATTAAAGAATATTTTTAGCCTGAGCCTCAAATGCAAAACTCATCTTTGTTTGACAACCTATCTCCCCGTTTATAACTTCAAAACAATTTTGGTAGGCCTAAAATTGGTCCCCTTCATCTCACAATGATTTATTTTAGACTACAAATTAATTTTTAGTTTTTAGGAAGAATGAGGTAACAGAGAAAGGCCAGGTAGTTACTGTTTGTTTAGTATCAGTAACTAGGTGCTCTTGGCGAAGAATCATTTGTTCAGGGTGTCAAGAGACGATTAACACTGTACACATCTAAGTAATAATTACGTAATGGATAGGAATGCCCCTCATTCTTGAACAGCTATTTTGAGTTTGTAATTTTATAGCTTTTTAGGGCTTTGATAACCTTAAAGGAAGATCTAGCTAATTTAGTGTCTGATGATGTGTTTGTATATTGCTAATGCATTGGGGGCTTTTAATTCTCTTTCAGTGGATCATAGTTTTAAGTGAAGTGTAATCTAACTTTAAGTTGTATTGTGTGACTATTCAGACCATTCCTACAGGAGAAGAAGAATGGGAGAAGTCTTTAGTAATTTTGCCGTGGTTTCTTGTGATCATAGCAGAAATAAATAGTGGGCTTCTTAAATGACAGGGTGACAAAAATTTGCTTTGTTTGGTTGATTACGTATGGTAATCCATGTTTCTTCTTGAACTGGAAAGCTGTATTTAGAGATCTATGAAGTTACAAGTAACGGATAGCATCCTCTTTAGTGTCATGGAAAATACTTGGAAATTATCCCAGGTATTTTTTCAAATGTTTCCTTTAGAATTTCTAGGGAAATTATGTTTGCTCTTTTTTCCTTAGATGAGGAGAAATAGCTAAGGTGGCAGGAGGCTATTTGGACTTTGATTCACAGTGTTACATCTTTTGTAGCTTTCCTTTCAGTAGTTTACATTTGCTGATGTGTCAATTTTCACAGTGATAAGTGGCCCAAATAAGAAATATGTGAATTTGCTTTCATGTACCCCATGCCTTAAAGTCTGCTTGCGAATAAGCAGAATGGACAACAGCTCTGTGGCCTTGGGGAGTGGGGAGGAAAACATTGTCTTTCAAGATCATTTGGAAGAGATGTTTTTTCAGACTTTTAAAAGCAGTAAAACTGGGTTCACTAGTTTATCTTGTATTCAGATTATCTTTATGATTGGGAACACTTCTGTAGGAATTTGGTGAGTTTTTTGAACGTTAATTTATACTGCTCAAACACAGTATGTGAAGGCTGTTGAATTTGACTCAATTGGGAGATGTAGGTTATCCTCCAGTTATTCAGCTATTGCTTTTGAAGCATCCACACGATAAAGTGTTTCTTTGTGCTCTTGACTGACTGTAGTTTGATACAGTTGATGCAGGACTTCTAGTTTCTGGTTTTATAAAACTTGTAGGTGGTTCTGCTCTGGTTACAAACATCTGTTTGTTGTTGGTTTGGTTGGTTGGTTTTTTGTTTGGTTTTGTTGTTTTTTTCCTGTTACAGGGATTCTTTGCAGAATCTTCTCAGTTTTCCACAGTTCAAAGTACTATAAAACCGGTGCAAAAACATCTGTTGTTTAAAGTTGGCTTTAGTAATTATTTTAATGGTGATTTTATTAACATGCATCATGTTAATGGGGGGGAAAAACACTGCTGGAGAAAGCTGGGACTCATTTGCCATACTGACACCAGAATTCTTGAAGCCTGGCCTTCTATCAGTCCAGTGTTCACTGTGGGGATTTTCTTTGCCAGGAATCCAATGTGAGAGAGAAAAAAATGTCCTTCCGGTTAATAGTAACAAAAACATGCAGTGCAGTTTCTGCTGATAACACTGAATAATCAGTTTAGCTATCAAACATTTTTCTGAATGAATTCTGAAAGGGTTAGAGCTAATCTGCTAAACTGTTGAAGGTGGAAGTAGATTTTATAAATCTCAACATTGCTTGCTTTTTTTGCAAGTTGGAGATACACAGTGTTAAACAGATTTATACCCTAACTCTTCTTCTGTAGGCATAAATACCAGAGGTCTCTAATGTGCGTATTCTGTAGAGTACTTCAAAACAACGGCTGGTTTGTGGCTTTTCAGCAGTGTAGGCATGTTTTGGTTCATCTCTGTGCAGTAGTCTGACTTGGCTTGAAGGGCAGCGACCTTCATCTCAGAGGATACCAGTCCAGTGGCATTTTATCTTCCCTACTTATTTGGTCTCTTTACCTGGCAGTTGAGGGTATGGAAACAGTTTGCCAGGCAGAAGGCAGCGAACATCTCTGTTCTGGGTTTGAAAGTTGCTTGGGTTTCATACCCTGAACCACTTGTATCTTTCTTGGTGTGCCACAGGAGAGATGGAGACCCTTAATGAAACTGTACTGATATTCAAAACTTGAGTTAGAAGGTAGAATTTGAAGGTAGATGGATGGTCTTAATTGGACTGCTCACTATCCTGAGCGAATGATTTCAGCAATTCTTGACACAGGAAGATCGATGGAATTCTTTTTTGCTTTCTATACAGCAAGTAAATAAGCACTTCTTATACGTGATTTTGCTTTTTTAAAAAAAGTTCTTAGTTTGTCACTTGTGATGTTAAAGGTAATGACCCCTGTGGATAGATAGGTGTAATAAAAAGTACTTGGGAGTCCTGTGAAACAGGTGGAGAAGAGCAGTCTGTTAGGACTACCTTGAGTTCGTTGGAGTTTTCTTTCAGAGGTGTTACCAAATAAGGATACCTGTAATAATGAAGGTAGAGTGTATTCTTCCCTGTAAACCTACACAATTGTGATTTTTAAGATGTAGTTTCATCAGCCTGAGCAAGAAAGGCACCTTATACAATTCTTGGATAAGTCAGATGACACCAGCAATTATTTTGTGGTGGTTTTTCTGACAAGAAACTTTTGAGTGAGAACAGGGTTCATCATTGTAAGGAGCTTCCAGTATTGTTCACGTGGGAAGCTCAGGTTCTCTTTGAAGCTTTGCAATGAGATAGGTTTTGTTATAGTTGATTGTTCTAAATTCCTTACTTGAGAATTCACAGTAGAGTACTGTTTTGTTACAGGTGATTTCTTGATGCCATCTATATAGTGAAAATAACTCAAAATGGTGATTAGCATGTTTTCCTATGAGTAGACTCTTGACAAGTTTAAAGGAAATGTGGTGGAGTTCAGGTTGCATTTTCAAGCTCAGATCTGGCTTTTCCTCCAGCTTGGTTAATAGTTTCTGTTACCTTTTGTGTGCTGCTATTGGTTTTAAGGAAGCCTTCTCTCACAATACCTGTCTTCCATCCCTGGCTATGTTTTTCTAGCTTTGTTTTAGCTATCTTGGAAGTTATTGCTGAGTAAGGGCTGGGAAAGCAAGATCAACAATAATTGAAACTGCTTTCTCCCCCGTCTATCTACTACTTCCAAAATGTCATCTAATGCATTATTATTCTATGAATATAGGAAGAGATTTTGTGCAAAATACAGTTACCGTTAAAATAATTTCAGTTGTCATAAATCCTTTGAAAATGTTATTTTCCCACCATTTTCAGAAAATATATAATTTCCATTTGTGTGAGATTTGTAAGAGGTTAGTGTAGGTGTTTGACCCAAGCTTAGAAAAAACTGTTACTCAAAGTCAAAAGGAGCTTGAGGATGGTGGTTTTGACACTGTAGATTTAGTGGGTTTTTTTAAAAAAAAAAAGTATGCCTCAGAGAGGCAAAATGTACTTTTAAGTGGTTGTTGTTTTCTTTCTTGTGTTTGTTTTTTGAATAAATGGCTGTGTAGATTATATGAAAGCTGAAATTACTTTTAATGGAAACCCTTTTTTTAATGTCAAAAGAACGTGTCGTATCACTAAAGTCTTTATTTAATGCTGAAAATGAAAGAACAGCATGCAGTATGAAAGAACAGAATTTTTTTATTAAGTGTGTGTATACGGTTCTATGCAATCTTCTGTAGTGCATTTTTCCATTTAAGTAAATCCATTAAATTATAGAGGACCCTGTATGTTATGTAATTTTTGTTAGAGATGCCCTTCAGTTTGCAGGGATTCAGTATTCAGAAGCTGAGAAATAAGACTACCATGTGAAAGAAAAAATAATGGTAGTCTGTAATAGGACAATTGCAGGCTATTTCTTCCTTTGCTGGATTCAGCCTGTTCTTCTTTGGCTCAATATACTTACCACTCTGGTTTTGTTGCCATGTTGGATCTTTGCATCTTAAATGTGCTTCTTGCAATTGCTACTACCCCTGAGCTTTTCATTTGAGTTCAGTGTTACTCCATCAGTTTTGCCCATCATTTTTTCTGTTTTCTTTCTTTTCCACCTCTATCAAGGTCTTGTGGTTCAGTTCCCGCATCTCTGGTGTTTAAGTCCAGCTATTTGGGCGTGTTTAGGATGGTATTAAGAAAAGTAAAGATGGTCTTCCTAGTCTCTTTAGCATCAGAGAAATTATGGCAAGTCCTGCTGTGTTGCCATAGCACTGACTGAAGTATGCTCATTCATCTTGTGGGAATGTTGCATGTGCAGTGTAGCAATGGGATAGGAACTTCAAATCGTTAGTGTATGCTGAGCACAGATCCAGTTCATGGGGAAAAAATAAATAAAATGTAACAATTAGCAAAGATTTATTGAGTAAATGCAAACATGTTTTTCCCCAGATCTGTGACGTGGCTGGATTTGAAAGGGTTGCTTGTGTGGAAAGCATGTTCTTGATCTTGGTGACGCACTGCCAAATAACTGCTCTTTGGTGGAAAGCAAAGTGCTTCCAAGTTGCTAGATAAAGAGGGGTGGATGTTTTTGTGTTGTTGCTGGGGGGGGGTGTTAATTATTATTTTTTAACTGTTCTTGGAAATGGCTGAGCCTTTTTTGCTGACTTTGGTGTGTAATGCTATGCCTTCCAGCTGCAGAAGTATGCATGTGATTAAGGATCCTCGGCAGCAGAAGGCAAGGTCATGAGTTTATGAGGATTTGATTTAGTTGCCTGAACCGTGTGCACCATGACAATAGCACCTAATCCCTAATTAATTCCTGTTATTTGTAAATCTCAATTACACTCAGTTTAGTCACAAACTACTTGGAAGAAACACCTAAGTGCTGAATTGTACATTTTGTGAGAGAATATTGTGTACAGAATATTTAATATTTCTTTGTATTATGTTAATCACTACAGTACTTCAGTGTTTTATCAGCAGAATATGGAACCACATGCTTTAGCCCCTGGTGTGCATGTGTGTTCTCCCTATGGGGGTGGTTGTGGTATAGTGCTGCTTCTGTTGGGAGTCTTATCATATACATGCACACATGAAACAGCAGCACAGTGCACATTGCCTTCTGTATAAATACTGTGTTGGAAAGCAAAATAGGGTGGTTTTAATTTCTGTGAATATACATTTCATCATCTTGTATCAGTATTTAGAAGGTTCTATTCATCCTATCTTTTGTATAAATTAAGCTGTTTTACCTGGGGGAGTTAACCATGGCTCCAACAAGCATTCCTTCTTATGGCTGTCATGGACGCAGACATGGACATCAGTGAAGACTAGGTCTGAGATTGTCTTGCATAATTCAGAACATCTTTGGAAAGCAGTTTTATGAGTGGCAGCCTTACTGAGGAGCTACCCTGCAAATTGCCTTAGTCTAGTGTGTAGGGAAACTACGTGGCTTTGTCCTCACTGCTTTTGCGTTTTCAAGAGCTGGCAGAGACGTGAGTAGCCTAGTTTGTCCTCTGGCAAAGTGGAAAGGGCTTTTCTCACAAACTTGAGGAAATGTCACTAAACAACTGGTAGGGACACAAGCATAGCTTCAAATTACAGGTTAGATTGACCAGCTGTGAAATACATACTTGTGCTTTTTCTGGTTTGTTTGTTTTCCTGCCCTTGCTAACTAGCAAGTTGAGCTTCATCTAGTTCTTGGTCTGCGAGCTGAATTTGCCTAAGCACTGAACCATCTTGGTTGTTGGTCGTCGGTACTGACAGTATAGAGCTGTCATTTCTCTCTACTTTGGTATGTAATTTTGTGTGGGCTGGGTTAACTTCACAGCTGCTGGCAGTTACTGAAAATGCTTGATTTAAATTGACTTATGGGGGGACTCTGCTGAGGTAGTTTCTCATTGCTGCTTGCTGGGTGTGAACCCTTAATCTAAGTTCAGGAGATGTCCTAAACTTCTGCCACCTATCTTAGGAACAAATTGTTATATGGTTGACAGTGCAGAATGATGAGAAATGAAATTTGCTTTCTGTAGATAATTACCTATCAGTGACAGTAATGTAACTATAGTTCAGTACCAAACTCAAATTTGTCGTGTCTAAAAGCTGCTAACTGCTGTGCAAGCTTGTGATTCTGATGAGCAAATCAGCCTTTGCATGTGTGTTGTATCTGGGGGCAGGAGGGTGTTGTAAGTGTTTCACAAACTTTCATGTCTTGTGTTGTCTTAAGTTACTTACTATTGAAGACTTAAAATGGTCCACTCTTGGTTGTTTTTTTGGGATGGGCTTTGGAATTTTGCTGAAGACTATCTATGATAGCTTTATTAGTTGAATTAGCACAACATTTTCAAGTTGGTCTTTTTTTTTTTTTTTTTTTTACTGCTTGTTTTCCAGTGCTAATGGTTCTTCTGTAAGCTACATTGTTGTTTGTTACTAGGTAAAAACCAATGAGAACTGATTACTTTAAGAAAGAAAGGAACACAAAAGCTGGTAGATCAGAAGGGCAGCTGCAGGACTGGGATTCTGAGGTGACGGGATGCTTGGCCCATGCACAAATTTCCCAGTACAGAGATAGAAGGCGATGTTCCTTAATGGATACCTGTTGGTGATACAAACTTTGTTAATGTCTTCAGTTTTTCATATGCATAAATCTGTTGGGGTTTGGGTTTCTTTTGGCTTTATTTAACTTATTTAAGAGCACTAAATCAGCGCCATGCTGTTGTTAGAGGTATTAACAGCAAGTACAAGTTCAGTGATGTGTGTTGCCCTTCTTTCAAGTTGGTAGTGCGTCTGGTTTAGTTCTGTGTTGTACTGAAGATTTTTGGATAGTGATTTTTCTAAGTAGAGCTAGAATATGCTAATTTACCCTTACACATATGAATAAAATGGTGAATAAAGTATTCTTTAGTTACTGTTAGTAATTGTAGAATACTAAAACTTGTGGATCAGCGTAACTAGTCAAGGCATGGATACATTAAATGGTACTACTGACATTGTTTCACTCTCTTCTTTTACTGTCCAGTACACTAAAGTGGTTTAAATGCTGGAGCTCAATCTGATTTGTAGCAGCATTTCAACATACCATGTTTATAGGAGACGTGATGCCCCCCACAGTTTATAGAATATTCTCAAATATGTAAGGTCTTATAAAATTGTTTTGCCTGTGTTTTGCAGGTGGTTTTTTGTTAAACTTTAGTGAGGAATGCTGCTTATTCCCTTGACTTGATTGACTTAACATGAAAAGGTCTGTATGGCAGGTTTTAAGCCAGTTTATGATTATAAGCTTTATACAGTAAGGAGATCACCTCGTGTGTGTCCACTGCAAGGTCCTATATCTTCCTTGAAACTCTTGGCTCTTCAAATGGTCAGGCAGGCTGCTAGGTGATAATAGCTGCATCTGAGCCATGGCAGCTGTTCCTCAAGCTGTATTTGCACATTTCCATTGACTTCTGCATTGCTTTCCTTACTTGGGAGGCAGGTACGGTGTTGTCCTGTATATTTCTGCAAATGCTGACTGGACATGAACGGTGAGTGTCCACAGCTGCTATTTAGTCTGTTATTGTTGAGGTGGCCACAGAAACGAAAGCACTGAATCTGGCAGGGGAGTAGCTGTAGCCAGAGCATTTGAAACAGAAGTGTGCTTGTCAGTGTCTTGTTGCTGGGCTGTGGAAGAAGAAATCTTGAGGAGGATATCCACTGTGTTGTTTTGTTTTCCTGATTTATTGTGGGAAGAGGTGAGTTGGAGGAAGGCAGTGTACTGTTTAAGATAGTATAATTTTAGCCATTTGCTTTGACAGTTTTCTCCTGTCACTTCACATTGTGTTTTTGTGGACTTGGCAAGTAATTTAGGTACTGCTATGTCCTTGAAGGGGGTTAGTTTAACAAGCAAGTCTTAGCTATTCTAGTACCTAGCTAGTGCCAAAAGGGGCAATCCTGTTTTATGTCTTCCCTCCCACATTCTGTCAGTTGCAATTTCTTTGGCACATGTAGCTCTCAACTGAGTCTGCTCACCATCGCTACTGGTGAGAAACAGAGCTGCTGCTTTTGGTGGCAGCAAACTGCTAGATTAGATTATCCCTCTTGGGAAATTGCATCCTTAGAGGGTCTGGGAAGAGTCTTTGAATCAGCGGTGTCTCCTTGTCTGAATAGCACTGATTCTTTCCAGGATCTACACAAGTAGGCTTAAACCACCTATAGAAAAAGGATTCTACTGGTCTCTTTCTTTCTCTTCATCTTTGTTGGTTCTATGGCATTCCATTTGGGAATGCACACAAGGTGCAATTTGAGCATACAAAGAGTGAAGATCTTCTTCAAAAGCTCTCTTTTGAGTGTGTCTTTTGGTTCTGTTCTCAGAAATGTTCTGGGCCATGAAATTTTACTAGACAAAGGAGCAAATCCAGGATAAGTGCTTCTAGATCCTTAGTTTAGCTCTCATTTATTGGAGGACAAACAACAGTACTGAATTATCGCCTAAACAAGTCTGCCTTCCAGGCTTTTCAGACAAATGAAAAGTTTTTCCAAATGAAAAGAACTGTAAAGGTTCTCAATGTACATTTGCAAATACCCAATAGTGTCTGTTGTTTTTTTTTCCTTTGAAGAATGCATTGCGCTAGACTGCTTAAAAACATACTTGCAGAGGGAAGGGTCTTAAAACTTTTTCCAAGGTTTCTTAAAGGCTGTGAAAATGCATAGGGAATAGAGTCCAACTTACTGCTGCCCAAAAGTTTGATGAGAGTAAAGGCTGTTATGGTAGCTTTCTTAAGCAAATAATTTCTGTAAACTGAATGTATGACTGTCTTGTTTCAGCTTTGAAACCGATTGTTTCTTGAGTTAGTAAAGAAATCAAAATATAGCTAACAGAATGCCACAAATCCCTGTTAAAAGAAAATATTTTTAATAGAAATATAGCAAAGTCACTCCTATCAATATTGATATACGATGTATCTAAGAGGTTGAAAGGTTAATTACAGATGTTTCTCGAGTTAAGCCTGCTAAGGGAACAAGAATAAGCCACTCTTGGACATCGTTTTGCACATGTTTACCAGAGATTTTGTTGCATCCTTTCCATCCCTCTTTTCCAATTGTACAAGTGTACTTCTGTGTAGATAGGTCTCTAGACCATTACTGTGCTGAAGGAAGAGTGTATTTAGCTGTTGCATTTTACTTACAAGCATTCTTTATGCCCTGTAAATGGTTTGTAGTGTGTCACTTCAAATTACAGATTTTCATCAGATTATTTTTGTGTTTAATTTTAAGGGTTTAATGTAATAGATTTTCGTTCAATAGGAAATTCAGTTACATGATTTTGAATAGTTTTTTCTTTCTGCATGCACAGTGAATTAGTGTTGAAGTACATCTGTATGTTTAGGTTATGAACTGTATGAAGTAGTTTGTGTTAATAAAAAAGGTAAATCACACTTAAATTGTTGTGATATAGAAGATTGTTTAGTGTGTAAATGGTGTTTGTATCAGTCTGTTCTATGGTGTTGAAGTACATCGTGAAGCTACATTCCTCAGACAGTAAATGTATCTATTCCCACATTCTACAATTAACTCTGTTAAGAAGTTTATTGGTAAATGTCTTTGGCATCTGCCTTCCTTGAAGACAAGAATTGGAATTTCCTTTGATGAATTATCTAGAAACTTAAACATTTAACTCCTTTAATAGAAAGGGTGGAGGGGTACTTGTGTCCTTGTTCAATCTTTTCATTTTTATATACCAGTGTATTCTTGCCTTTATCTCAAATCTGAAATTAAATAAGGTACTTCTGTTACATAGTGATTCCACTGGAAGTTTATACCAGAAAAGTACCATCTTGGCTGTAATTCTATGCTGTCTTTAGGCATTCTTAGAAAGTGTTTTATCTATAGAGTTGGGGAGTGATTTTGTTTTTGTCAGCACTAATGTAATATAATGCTTGTTGCAGTCTTATCAAGTGCCTTGCATGTGTGGGTCTTGGAGTTTTCTAATATTTCACATCGACAACTGAATGATCACAACTAAAACATGTTGGTCATGAGTCAGTGGAATCTGGTAGGAGTACTCTTTGGATAAAAACAACATTCTTCAAATACATATTAGCTTGATCAGATGTGATTAGCTATGCATATGATCATAATATGATCTTCATGTGAGCTGATGGAATTTGGTGACTGGGAGAATGACCAAAAAAAAATTATATTGCTTTTTTCACTGTATCACTCCTCAGCCAAGACAGATTTTTTTTTTTTAATGGCCTGCAGCTGTAATGATCAAGAAAAATGTCTGAGAAATACTTCCAGATTTTATTGACATTTAAAAGAATGTAAAGGAATACATTGTATTTTGGGACAAATAAGAGTTCTGTTTTCTGTGCTGTCTGCTCCTGCTAAACCACTGTGTTCTCTTTTTTTAGCTTTTTTTTTTTTTTTTAATTTTATAAATTTAACAGCAGTCTGCAGTGCTATCTCTTGCACTGTTCCAATGCCTGTCATGCCCCTTTTGAAGTAGCGGAAAAAATAGTCTTTCCAAAGTTAATTTGTTAAATGGTATGTAAATTTTGATGATATCTTTTACTTTATTTATAAATACTTGTCAGTAGTATTAAATTCTTCTATGTTGTACAAAAAGCACAGTGTCAAATTGGCAAAAAGGTGTGCTGTGCAAAGTGAGCTGTGATCATATTAGCACTCAGTATCTGTTCAAAAGTAAGTTTGTGAGAAGAGCAATGTAACACCACATCAGTGTTTTCTGTTGCTGCATATCTTGGATTTACTGATATTCTGTCAAAGTTTTAGGATCTCTGTTTCTCTTGTTGTAGCTGTGCAAGAATTTCTGGGATGTCTTTGTGCCTAGAAAGAGTACAATGGATAAAAGATTACTTTTTCTGGCAGAAAAAAATCTAAAGAGCTTCTCTGGGTTCTATTTTTGCAATCTGCCTTAGTGAACTCAAGACCTCTGTAACAATAAGCATGAACTCTACAGCTGCTGCTTAAGTTACAATTTGGTATCTAGATGGTGTCCATGTAAAATCTTTTCTATGGATGGGTGCAGAGTGCAGAATTCTTGATCTTGTCTTTAAACTGTCTCAGCTGTGATGTGTTCTGGGACTCCTGGGGTTGAGAGAGGTTTGAGCACAGCTTGTGGATCTTTCTGCTGCTGTAAAGCATTGCTGAGGTTTTGTTAAGACGTAGAGCAGAAGGAATGTTCATATGTTTTATACATAAAAGTGTGTATACCACACACCAGCACATGATTTAATCTTTTTGTGACCAAAGCCACTTAAGTCCTCTTGCAAATCAGAGTGAAACCAACAGACTTCAATCTGATATTTTAAGTTCAAATGTGGTTTTGGTGGTCTTACCTGTCCTAATTTGATGCAGATTTTTCTTGTTTAAGGCATTAAATTTTAAAGTAGCAATTTGGCTTTTGTTGGGTTTTGTCTTGCATTGCTGGCAAAGGATAATAGGTAGTGGTCTGGTCAGTGGTTGTTCTGCTAACAGAACTTGTATGCAACTTTGGGCATGTACTGCAACACAGTCTGTTTTACCATTAGTGCTAGTAAATGTTCTACAGTTAATGGCATTTATCCTAGTGACATCTTTTAAAGTAATTTTTAAAATAGGATAGGAGCATAGGGGTAAAATTCTCTTATAGCTGGGTTTTTGTTTCCTTCTCCCTTCCCTTTCTCCCACCCTCAGGTGATTTGATTCATGCAGTAAAGACTTGATCAAAGAAAAGCTTTAGGATGCAAAGTCTGTCTCTCCCTCTCCTGGATATCCAGGTGGTGAAGGGTAAATCAACATAGTTTGTAAGTGAAATAAGAGGAAGTTTAGTTCAGGAGTGTGATTGTGGCACTCTCAGCTTTGTTCAGCTACTGCTTCTAGCAAAGGCATTACAGAGCAAGGGATTTCAAACCTCAGTTTACTTCAGGCTTGAATGCTTAAGGAAGCAGATCATGGTAATTTCTGATTTATTCAATATCTTGTCATGTTTTAATTTATCCACTTAAATAATAAAAATTTTAAAAGCTTCATATAGTTGTGAAGAAAATAGCTGGTCCCTCTAGGGCTGTTGTGTTGGAGCTTTAGCTGCTTCTGCCATCTCTGCTGTGACCACAGGAGTTTGAAATGCGGGAGATTTAGTTCTTGGTGTAGATACTCTTTATTTCAAGTGTGTGTCATTCTGTCTGTAGTAGGTAAGCCTTCAAAGAGCGTACATTTCTTGATTTTTTTTTATGCGAGATGAAATTCTTTCAACCTGTGTGATGTCAATCACAAGGATTATTCTCTATCCATGTTCTTATTTCATGCTGCTCCTTTGGAGAATAATTAAAGGTGCATCCTCCCCATTCATGATACTCCACTGCACCTGTGCTTGTGACCTGTCCCTTGTTTAATGATACATCTTTCATTGTTGTTTGTTTTTTTTTTTTCCTCTTCTGATTGTATGACAAAAGCAGGAAGGAAGCAATTGTAAGCTGCTTTTGTTTCTCTCACTTGTCACTGCTATGGTCATGCTAGATGTAGAAAGCAACTAACTCTTCTGGTGCTTGTGCGTTTAATATTTTTGTTTCAACAACTTACAAAGGTCAGTTTGCAGCTGTTAGTTACTGCAGTGGTATGTGGCGTGGTGGTTTGCATAGAAATTTAGCAGTACATTTAACTTTTAAAAATTAATGAACCACTGGTGGTCTTGAAACACTGCAAAAACTCTGCATTTGTTGAACAAAAAACAATTTTCAAGTTGGAAGTATAGTTCCTAGACAGCATCAATGATGCTCATAAATTGCAAGCAGACTGAATGATCTGTATCTAACTCTTAATGTCATTGGTTTCTACTCTGCAAAGGTGTAATGAAATGGACAGCATTGGGAGCACTGGAGAACACTCATTGAGTCCATAGTGGTCATGTTTATTTTCAAATTGCAATCTAAATGAACTATGCAAACTGCTTCTATGTTTTCCAGACTACATTTTGTAAGAAGATGAAGCACAGAAAGCCATGTATTCAAGATGCTGAGGGACAGAAACATGAAGGCATAGAAGGTAAAATCTGTGCATGTGAAAATACTCAACTATATTATTCAGGTTCAGGCTGTGAAGGTCAGATTTTACATTTGCTCTCTCAATTAGTATGCTGCTTGTTTTGAAATAAATTGTGTAAATATAACCACTGTCTCAGCATACTGTTTTTCTTTCGGCCTGTGGGGTCCTCTTGTATCTTCTGGTTTTCACTTATTGACTTTTAGTAGCAGAACAAAAATGGAGAAAGCAATTGTTATTCAGAAAAATAATTTAGAGTAAAATTATTTGAAGAAAAGGTCTTGCATTTTTATATTCTGAAAAAATATTATAACTTCAATGAAATTGAGAGCATTTTTATTTAATGTACATGATTAGGTAGATACTTGAGGATGTTCAGATTAAAACAGTTCTAAGAATGGAAAACTAAAATAAAGGTAGATCATGTGTATATGAGATAATACACATAGAATATGCTGGTCTAATTTACTTAATGGGGAGAGAAAGCAAGCATTTGAGGAGAAAAAACTTGGGAGAACAATGTCTAAATTACTACATCGTCAATAGGAAATACTGTGTTATTCTTTATTTAAATAGCACTAAAACTAACTTTCCTTTGTTTTTATGACAAATAATGGTACAGTAGTCGATTAAATATGTTACATTGTGTTTTTCACCTGAAATACTTTCTTTTAACTACTCTGGCCAGCATCTTGACTTCATTAGACCTGAAAACTTGATTAATTTCCTTTTAACTACAGGAAATTGTATCTTATTGCCTTATTATTCAAATCTAGAAGGACTTTGTTTCAGAAACTGTCAAAAATTTTAAGTGTTGATGTTAATAATACCAGGTGAAGAAAATGAAGAAGGGTGTTCCTGTTCTACTTTATTGTATGACGGTGACACGTGCCCCATCTGTCTGAACTGCCTTCTAGAACAAGAGATTGGTTTTCCTGAGAACTGCAGTCATACCTTCTGCATGACTTGTATTCTTAAGTGGGCTGAGGTAAGACTGAGAACCAAGGTGTGTGTTTATTTTTCAAAAAAAATCTATTACATCTAATAACTACAGATTTATTTTTTTTTTAAGAAAATAAGTTATGCATTTGACTTTGCACAGAGGAGTTTCAATGACCAATTTATAAATAGACCATGGGAAACTTTCTTCTTAGTGCATTATTGCTTTGTGTTTTCTTTCATCAGACATCCTGGCTTATTAATGGCTACTAGAGATTAGAGATCAATAAAAAAATTATTGGCTCTTTGGAAGATCAGACAGTATTGCAGTCTCATTAGCTTAATCTTGTTTTCTTATCCCTTGTGTTGTTTGTCATACTGTCAACTCTTAGGGCTGGGACCACTAAGTTTTCATGTTAGGCTACAATATGAATCTGATAAAACCTGAGTTTTCTAACTCTAAAGAGGATTCAGCTAAAATGTTTAGTCCTATTCTAAAATAAAACTTTCATTTTAGTAATGATTATGGCTGTTATCTGACCTGTCTCAATACCTTTCTTGATAGTTCTGGAGCCTTAAAGAAGAATGACTTGTTGAACAAATTCTTGATTATGTTGTTCTATTTTGTCCCTTTTTCCTCATATATGACTTGGAATTATTGCATTAAGTCTTTGATATCTTTACCACCTGTAACTTTTTCAATTTTCAGTGTAAGACACCAAATTACATTTGCCTTATACTGTTGGGGGGGTAGGGAGGGTACTCACATTAAGTGCTGAGGTTTTTTGTCCTACTTTGGTGCAACTGAATTGATTGCTTATTGTAGTAGAGACCACTACTTGGCTTCTTTGTAATAACTTCCTTTTGAAGTAAATAGTCATTTTTGGTTTTAGTATATCTTTTAGAAGGTTGGTATCACTAATATGTATGTATATATATAATTTCCTTATGTATTCTTTTTATTCTTAACTTTTGTGTTATTTTTTACTGAAGGTAGACAGTAACATAAATCACTTCTTTCTGAGGATTCTGTATGAACTTCAGAGTATTAAACAAAGGTTATTATTAGGTGAAACTTGCATTAGATTCACAAACCAGATAATAAACCAAGTCTCCTATTGCCAGGTTTTCTGTTCTGCAAATGATTAATTGCAGTGCTTTTATTTAGAAGGGAACAGGAAATTCTAATCCACAATTTTATCCTGACTTCTGTAGCTGGTTGTTACAATGGCAGATGAAAGGCAATAAATAGTGACATGCACAAGGAAGCCATACAGTAGAGGGAGGACTTGCTGCTGGATTTCAGTTTGCTCACATCGTCTAACATGTTTTTAAGTCCAATAAAGAAAGGGAATTTTTCTTGTTTTAAAGAGACGAATGACATGACATCTTTCTTGTTATGTCAGTGTTTTGTTTTTTTGTTTTTTTTTTGTTTTTTTTTTTGGTTTGTTTTTTTTTTTTTTTTTGGCACGAAGTGCTATCCAAAGGCAATAAAAGCAACTTTGCTTTTATAAGTTCACAGGTGAGGTAGATATGATGTCATGAAGATGGTGAGGGGTTCTTCTTAGAGCTACATAAGGCTTCTACTTCTTATTTCCATTAGTGATATCTTGATATCTGATAGGTAAAACCAACCAGCCTTCCTTTTCTGAGGACACTTGACAGTTGGACCTGTGGAGTTAATGAAACTCCATTGCCTAATCTGGTAGTTTTAATTAAAAGTAAAGGAGCAAAAGAAAAAAAAAAAAAAAAAAACATTGAAAACTGGCTGACAGATGTTCAGAGGCTTCAGCTGTGAGAAGCAGATGAGATTTTATAGTTTGGAATGACAGATATACATTATAAGTGTGTGGCCATCTGAAGCATGCTGATGTCTTGGTTTTTTTTGTGTCCACTATTAGTATTTAGTAGGTAAATGTTTTATTTTTGAGAAGTGTGTTGCATAAGATTTATCTTTATTTACTATTTCTTGGTTGATCATAACTTATGAACACTAAGTAATTGACAAGTAGTCATTTCAAGTCACTCCAAGTAATGAAGATGAAAACATTATCTGCCCTTTAAAAAAGGTACTGTTTAAATTCTGTTTAAATTCTGTTTAAAGATTAAAACCAATCTATTTATACCCAATAAAAATTCTTAAAATAGTTTTCCTGTGTAAGTGCCAGAGAATAACAAAATTGAGAATAAGATGATTGACCAAAATCTTTAAAAATCCTAATATTCACACTACTTGAAGTATTCTTTTGTATATCTGCAGTAATACTCCAAACACCTACAGGCTTTGCCAGCAGTCTGTGTTCAAGTTGGTTATTTCCTCTCTTTCTGTGTTGCATCTAGACTTCAAAATATAACAGAGGCAACTGCTTCTTTAAACTGCTGTTTTCAAATTGTACATAATAATTGTTCTTCTGAGAGTTTATGGCTTTTATATAACTGTGTAGATTCTAATGAAAACCAGGGTAGTTCAGGCAGGCAGGAAGAGTTTCTTTACCATTCTGCTCCCTCTTCTACCTGTGGGATATTCTCAACATTGCAACTGAAAGTGGAGTGTCCTGTTCCAGCAGGTTTTCTGTCTGCAAGCAGCAGCCATAACACTGTGAAGATCTTGCTTTTTAAGAAGGAGATACTATAGATAGATAAACGTGCACTTAAATGTAATATATAAAAATTGCTTTTAACTGATTATCTTTTGTCTCATTCCATGAAGGGCTAAAAAGGGATAGGAAACTTGCCACAGAACATACAATATGTTAGATCCTGATAGCTAAATTTGTGCATTTAGTTTCAGAATTAAATAGCATTACAATTGAATCAGTGCTGTATTTTCTTTCTGTTTGAGGAAAGGTGCCCAGCTCCTAGGAGAAAAATGGGGGAGGTTAGAATCCCCACTAATAGATTAGTCTTTGCCTTATCTTTTTTTCAGATGTCCCTTAAATTGTTCCACTCTCTTTGGCTATGTTTACCGTAGTTAATTGTGGCATCTCAGAGTGTTGCTATACCCTAAACTCAGTTGCCTACACTTTTAAATTCTCCTGTACTCTTAGACTGTCACCCTGTGTGCCTTTGGTGAGACTAACCAGCGCTCTCCCAAGTATTCCTGGACAGCACTGGGCAGGCGGACTGTTGGGGACTATTTCAGTAGGCATTCAAAGTTTAACATTAATGTTGTTCATCCTGTGCTAGCTGTTAACTGCTGCTGTTAACCCACATTGAGTAATTTACTAATGGAGGCTTGCAGCATTGAGACTGTATTTCAGTGGGGCTGCATTAAAAGATCATAAAAAATAAGAAGCACTAAATGTGGAGCTGAGATTATCAGACACACCCTTCAAGGGGAGGGCTGAAGGACAGTGTAAGGGAAGGGTTGCTGTCAGTATAACATATATATGTGTGATAACATCCTGCCCACATAATGAAGAGGGAGCTTTGGCTATTGTGTTGTGGGTAGGGTTTAAAAAAAAAATAAAGGGGGAGGGAAGGGAATCAACAGCAACAACAAACCACCACCCTATAGAGTCTTCAAATACCATCAATACTGTTGTGTTACACCAAGGGATGTAATTGCATTATGTGTTCTTTCTTGTCTGTAATACCACTACTAGATTAAAGTTTTTTTAACATTGTTTTTCTGGTACACTTGTATTTGGTATTCCAGCTGGTAAGCACATGTGTTCTAGTTTACCATAGTCAGTTCTGAAAAAATTTAAGTAAAGCTAATGTGAAGGGAGTTTAACTAGATATCTATGGCAAGCAGATATACCAAGTAGCCAAAACCTTCTCAGCTTAGACAACTGCTTTAGCAGCAACAGTGCCTTACCTGCATGGATTGGAAGAGGAAAACTGTTGGGTTGTTTTTATTATTTTCAAATAAAACAATGTTAAATTACAGGAGATAAATATTTACTCTGCTTTACTGTAGGCTTTTCAACTTTCCTTCAGTTCTTCAGAGTGCTAGTAAATATACTGGAGATTTCTATCCTTGCTCTTCTGTTAATTCGTCCTGTGAACCATCATGAGAGAAGACTGCTAAAGAAAAGATTCACTATGTTGTCTGCGTTTTCACAATGATTGTGCAAGAGATATTGATTTCAGTGACCCACCCCTACTAAGCTTATCTCTGTGTCTCTGCACCTGGTTTCCCTTGTTCATTTTTTCTCATCTGGAGAATTTGAAAGTGGAGTACATTCAGCTGTACATTTTCCAAAGCACTGGGGCATGTTCAGGTGGGCCCTGTGCAGTTATCAGTGCTTGACTTAATGAAACCAAGACACAAAGAGCTGCCTCGCTTTACGTTTCTAGCCCAATGTTCTGTTCTTAGAATAGTCGTTTGCTTTGTGCTAGTATAGGTTTGGATCATGGATTATGTAGAGTATACTGCACATGGATATTCTTCTGAGGGTAGAGAGAGTTACCTGTGTTTTAACTGGAATTCTTAATGTGTATTCTTTCAGCTGATGTGACAACAAGCTCCATGGTGATCAGTACAGAGCACTGTGGGCAGGATTAGGATTACAGTTGCAGATCAAATATTGCAGTGTGTTCGAATAAACACTAAACCTATAAAACAGAACAATAAACGTCCTTGTTCAAGTGCATCAAATGAAATTCATATATAGACAATGCATCTGAGAACTGCTTCACAGAAGAACTGTATTAATCAAACTCTGTCAGAAAATCCTGGCTTTAGATAACTTTTTTTAAAATCACATGTTTTTCTTTGTCGTATACAGTTGTTCTTGGCGTATTTCTCTGTTGACAAGATGACCTCCAGAGGTCACTTCCAACCTTAAGCATTTTGTAATCCTGTGGTTTATCAAGTACATTCATGTAGCAACTTATGAAAGTTAAAGTGTAGTGCAAAAGTCTTTGAGTGTTTTTGAGTTTGACTTCAGTTCTTCCAAAAATATAGTGTCAAAGGAAGTGCAGTGACATGCTTACAGAATTCAGCTACTTCCAACAAATTAATCATTTCATCCTTTCCTAAAGACAGCCACCATTCCAATAGAAAGCAGAGAATTTCCTGATGTCTTCCTCCTTTCATCAAAATGTGGAGAGTTGTTTCTTAATATGTGTGATGTAATAGTCTCCCTTTTCACTGAAGCTGATGGTGAAATTGTTGTGGGCTTTTTAGTGTACTGTTATCACTAAGGGGGGGTGAAATATACACGTTATTCTTAATTTAAACCTCACCTTTAAGCCTGAATTTAATTGTAAGAATCTGCTATTTTTGTTGCCTGACAGGTTCTCTAGTAAAGAGTGCAGGACTGTGTTTCTTTTTGAATCAGCTTTTCAATGCAGTAGTTGAAGAACAGACTGTATGATGGGCCACTTAAAAAACAGGGGAAGAGATTTATTGCAGCAATTTTAATTCTATACTCACATCTTGTTACCACTTGTTATGAAATCTTCTAACATGGAACTTTATCTTTATATTGTATCTGCCAAATATGTTTTGGACCTGAAAATTCCTGGCTGGAATATAGTAACTGCCTCAGCCTTTTGTCTCCTTCGTGTTTTTCAAATGCTGTTTGAAGTGATGCAGTTGAAAGAAGGGACACTTACTCCTTGAGTTTAGAGATCAGTTTTGTGTTGCTGTTACAGTAATAGGAATATTGAACATTAAGTTATGCCCATGGAGCCAAAGCAAGATTTTCCTAGAGGGTCATCAAAAAACAAAATACTATGGAATGAGTTTTTGGAAAACTTAAGATCATACACACAACTCACAGCTTTTCAGAGGTTGCAGACTTCGTGAATGCTTATATATTTTATGGAGAAAATTATCTGAATATTACAAGATGGGTGAAAGAATGAATCACTGCAGAGTTAGCAGTTTTAACATGGAAACTGAGTAGTCTCATGTGGAGAGTAAAACAATCAAACACATTTTGAAGTGTGCTGAGCTACTATTTTGTGTTTTTCCAAGAAAAGCACTGTTGGGAAGAAAAGCAAAGCAGCTCACAAGTACCAGCTGTGAGGTTCTAGTGATTTTGGTGATTACATTAAATACTACATGTTCTGCTTTTTAAACAGCTATGTTAAAGGAAGATATTATATGAAGCTGTGATGGTTCTAAAGTTGTGATGCATCCCACACCTCTCTTCCCTTATGCACAATAAAAGTGACAGCTGCTGCTTGGACTCATTCCATCTCAATGGTTTTTGGCTTGTTTTAAGTATTTTTTTCCCCCAAAAGGACAATGTACATTCACTATTACTTATGATGCTACCTGAACAGAAGACTCAGAAGAGAGGAACTGCTAACTTGCCATGAATGAAAGAAGTCTCAACACCTTTAGGTGCTGAGCCGTTTACTCATCTGTTTCATCTTTTTTGAGAATAAGTCTGCCATTCTTCAGTTGCGTCTTGTAAGAAGTGTAGTCAACTTTTTTGCACTCCCTGCTTTCTATAAGCAAACTCAGTCTTGCTGTTGGGAAAAGAGACAGAGGAATTTTTTATTTCTTGCATTTTCACCTAAAGGGCTTGTTACATGTTAGAAAGATGAGAGCTCATTCATTTTTAGGCAAAAATGTTTTACAGATGAAGTCACGTCTAGCTTACCTCAGGGCCACCCAGCAGTGTAACTGCGGGTGCACATGGGACTGTTCTGTCTTTTTCTTTACTAGAATTTCTCCTGAGATTTGTTGCAAACCATCAGATAATGGTAAAGCTATGAAAAGCAGCTGAGTGGGAATGGAAAGAGCATCTACTATTTCTGAACATGCGTGAACCTAACAATAGGTTTTTATTCTTCCAGAATGTTTTCCTCTTTTTCTACTATTTAAAACTTTATGTAATTGTTAAACATTTATCTAGAAGAACTGAACATATAACAGTGAAAATTTTTCTAGTGGAGCAAAACCGCTTGTCATTTGGATTGCTGCTAGTAACACATTCTATGATATTTCATTGCAATGAATAAACGTAATGTACTGTGACAGAAGTTACGTTCCCAAGTTTAATATTTATGTGTAAATTTAATGTAGAAACAGAATGTGTTCTTGGACAAACTTATTTTTTCAGCTAAGGTAAATCCTGAAATGAGACTGAAAATAACTAAGAAAATTAACTTCCTCCTACCTATCTTTGACAGTCTGGCGTACTTCAGAGTCAGACTATTCATAATAGCTTGAAGTTTGCAGCTGATTCAACAGTCATAGAGTGTTGCTATACTATCAAATATCCCAATTAAACAACACAACGCTATGTTACTGTGGGTTAGGTTTATACTGACTGCAGGATAAAAGCTGTCTTCGGGATCTGCGTCCTTAGGGAACTGGCTTAATTACCCAAAATGCTTTTCTTAACCAAGGCCATGACACTGCAGGGAACAATGGTGTCCCCCAACAGGGGGAAGTTTTTAGTTAGGATAGAATAACAGAGCATCAAAAGGAGAGGTAATGGCTGTAACTTAGGTTCTTGTTGAACAACTTGTTCCCAAAACTACCCCTGGGCTCTTTTGCTTTTGTTTGGTAGTTTTTTTGTGTTGTGGTGGGGTTTTTTTTGTTTTTAATCAGTCTAACTTTGTACTTCAGTTGAAATCAGAAGCTGCCTGGATGCTTGAGGTTTGGGGGCTGTGTAGGTGAAAAAGCAGTTGAGCACTCTTAGAAATTGAGAGAAGAACAGAATCAACTGGAAAATTAAAAACCCCAATGAAAAGACAAGAACAAAGTTCACTGAATTTCAGGGCAGAGTTCATATGCAAGTTTCTCACAGCTGCTTATCCTATACTGTGTCTTGCTTGCATAAATAAAAGTCTGATACCCTGACAGTTTTCTTAAGGACAGAAACTGTGTGCCTCTTAAGGGCATGCTATTCATATACTGGTTCTTGTTCAGTGGGTTAGTTAAGGCTGGAGGCTGGGTGTGGGCTTTTTCTTTTTTTCTTTGTTTTAGAAGAGTTCTGAACTGAGCCTGTAAAGGCCAATGGAGTGAAGGGGAGGACAAAAAGCAAAACAAAACCCAAACCCACACACAACCAAGTATCCAAACAAATAAAACCCAGCAAACCCTTCACAAACACATAATATAGAATTAAAATGAATTAAAACAGTTATCTTGCAGCAAAAACTAGTATCTAATATGCGTATCTCTGAAAGTCGATACACTACATGATCCAGTTGGGCGGAGCTTCAGTTGAAGCTTCTCTGTTCTGTGGTTAATAAAGTTTTCTTATTCTCTGTGTGTGCATGTTATTTGGTAAAGTGTGGCCTCTGTAAGAGGGCATTTAGGTGACAGGAAAAAAAAAAGCAAATCTGTATTTCTGTCAAACTGTAGGGTACAAGAACCTTCAGTTCCCTTTTCTTGAAAAGTGATTTCTAAAATTTCAGTTGTCTTAAACTTGGGAATCTGTTCTCTCTCATTACTCTAAAAAAAAAGAGGTGTGATATAGTTTAAAAGATATGCAAGGTGAGGAAAGGTGTGACCCTGTTTGCTGTTGGTCTTAGTTTTCTGTTTTGGGTGGGGACATGACTCAACACGCTTGCTTTTGAAAAGAACATTAAGGAATAAAACAACAGGGAAATAAGAAACAAAAAGGGCGTTTGTGTATTGGTATAAAATCAGAGTTATCTAACAGTGATTAAAAAAACCTTAAAATATAGCTAACTTGGTATAAAGTGCTTTTCGGTTTTTTTTGAACACAACTTCTGAGTTACATTTTTGTTTCCTGTAGATTTTTCCCCTATGGAGAAATGTACTTACATAAAACAAAAAACTGTGTGTATAGATAATGCGGGCAAATACATTCTTAATGCGAGCAAGTTGTAAATTTGTTTATTTCTATAAGCTACTTCTACTGACACTCCTAACTCAGTACAAATTTTGTAATAAGAATAATAATCTTTCAGACACAGGCTTCATGTCCTGTTGATCGCAGACCATTTCAAGCAGTATGCAGGCTTGATGCATTAGAAGAGAAGATAAAGGTAAGTTCCAGCCTTATTTTTTTCAACAGGTTCAGTTGTAGGAACACCCAAGTTATGTTATTCATACATTGCTTTAATGTCTCTATTACATATTCGAAGCTAGGAATTACTTTATTTTTTCAAAGCAAGTGTTTACAGTAATAATAATCACAAAGTTCCTATTGCTACATTATGGTATCTTTGAGCGTTGCTGATTTATCCAAGAATTAGAAGTATAGTAATTGGTCTCAAAGTGTTTTTTAACCAAGTTTTTTAAACAAGTGCTATATCAGTTAGCATGCAGTCTTGCCTTCTTTTGTTTTTGGGTTTGTTTGAGCTAAAGTGAATCTTCTATGTTCACAGTCTCTGGTTCACACACAAAAACACACAAAAATAAGAGGAATCAATTAATGCAAAGCTGTATTCAACCAAAATTTCTGATTTTTTTTCATCTTTCAGCTCTTCTGAATAATAGTTCTCTGGAAAGTAGTTTATCAAGTAGGAAAATCAAACTTGATTCTGATTGGTGATCTTGAAAATCTATATAGAAAGATGCTGATAATTTTGTGTACTGTTTTGAAATTTTGGGAAGAGATTATAGTTTATGTAATTCCTGAGCTGTTTGGGTTGCATTTTCCTACATTTAGAAAACAGACTTCCACTACTCATTCCATAGTCACCTGCGAAGGAACCAGAGTGACAGACACAGATACTTCCTTCTCATAGAAAACCATGCTAGCATATTTTATCTTCTTCATTAACAAAGAATCAAGGAAGCAGCTGAAACAAGATAAACTGAAGTTTTCGTTTGGAAAAGTGTAAAGACTGTATCAAAATGCAGTGTTAAAGGTTCTTGTAGAACCGCAGTGTAAGCAGGTGAGCACAGAGCAAGGGTCCTGCTCTGCAAGAGCCCCAAGAGCAGTAGGGATGGATGGAACATGTACCCAGAATAATCCTGACACGGTGGTCAGGATTAGCAGGGACACTATCAGGGCACTGGCAGCTTTCCCTTCGTCGTATTCATAATTAGAACGTTAGCGGCTTAAGGAGTTGCATATAAAGCCAAGATTCTAGAGTGAAGAGGTACAAAATATCTAATGCAAACAATTGCAATGTAGCCGTTGAAGTGACTCCATAGTGTGTTATAAAAATTGTATTGCTTTCTTAGAATTCTGAAGATGGGGGAGGGGGGGAAGTTATGTGAAATCTGTAAGTTATTTTACTCTAGAGGAAAATGATGTGTTGAAGTATGAGGAAGCATTTGAAATTGAGTGGTAGTTCAGCATTTTCCCAAGCTGAACCTTGTGTATTCAGATCAACCAACTTTACCTAAAAAACTTGACTTCCAAATTCTCAATGGAAGGCAGAGCGTAGCTTTGAGATACTTGCCATGGCATTCTGAATGTTCAGGGGTTTTTTGGTCCTGAGGCATCAGTATGCGTCTCAGCATAGCCAACATACATATCAAGGTGGGGTTTTTTTCTATTTCATGAAAACCAAATGAAAGAAAGATCAAATCTGTAAACTGTGAGATTAAAGAAGTAATGACTTGAAATGGTTTCAGTTCCTTCTGTTTAAAGTTATTTTCTCTGTAGATCTGAAGAGTCTTTGAATGTATTTAAAGCCCATATATACTAAGATTCTAGATTGGATTGATTTTATTTTTCAATACAGGTTCAGGTTAAAAAACAATTACGGAGGACAGAAGAAGAGGAAAACTGTGCCTGCAATAAGGGAAAATATAGCCATGTGAAGCTGAGGACTTTTGTGAGGTTGGTCATCCACTTAATTTTAAGCATTCTAAGTGGAATATTCAAAAAATAAATTCAACTGTTTTAGAATGTACACCATGGATATTAGGTTTACTTTAAAATAAGCTACAGGGTGTTTCAAAAAGATGGACCCGATTTCAAAGATACAGTGATTTCAAATAGAGGCCCATCTTTTTGAAACGGCCTGTGTTTTCCATGAGCGGTAGTTTAGCTTTACGTTTATCACTGATGTAATTCTCGCTTGAATACTTAAAATAGCAAGCAAAAAGTAAGGAGCAAGCTATTTCTTGTGTTGAGCTCTGTGCAAGTTGCATTTTTGAAGCAATTCTGACAACTTTCTTATTAATTTGAATTAAGGTTTTATGGATAGATTATATTTTAACAATAGTAATCTTTTTCTTTGGTTATCTAAACAGACATCCCCATTCCTGCATGTTATCATAAACATTGGTGGTGTTCTTCTTTTACTGGAAAAAAGTTGTAGCCAAGAACTAATTCTAGTGAGTCTGAGAGGGAACTGTGGAAATACCATTCCTATTTTGAGAAGTTTATCTTGTCACATTGACTGCATTGTATAAGGGAAAGCTCAGGATTACATAGACAAGTTTCACTAAATAGCGATAATCTGAAGTCAGTGTTTAATGGAATGTATGATATATACTGAGTTCTTGAGATTGAATTTGAAGCACTACAGAAAAGATAACGGGAAGTAAATTACCTTTTGTGGTTCTTAGAAAATAAATAAGATTGATTTTTACATCTCGCCATTCTGAATCACCTTTGGCTTCTATATTCTTCGAAGTATTTATGAAAGTAGGTTATAAGACCTATCACATGTTGCCATGAAATCAAGCAAAATTATGTATTCAGATTTAATACAGGATATTAACTGTTGTTGTGTAAATTAATATTCTTTTTTCCATCAGGAACCTTTGTGAAGCACTGTGTCTTTTAATATATGGAAGATGATATACGTGATGCAAGTTCAGGTTTTAATAGCAATCAGAACTCGCTTTCTGTGCACAACATAAAAAGTCCTTAAAACAAGAGCTGATTTTATTTGGGTGTATGTACAGTTAACTTAAATATGCCCAGAAATGACTTTTGTAATATCTTTTGTTAATCTTGCAGAAGAGTTGTGTGTCCAGACAGAGGGCCATTAACAGCAAAATTAAGCAAAGCTGTGAAGAAAAAATACAGTAAGTTGATATTTGTCCTCCATTTGCTAGAATTGCTGCTTTTTATTAAGGAACTCTAGAATTTCTTTTCTTGATGAGCCAATTTAATATTTTTTAATTACTTACATTTGTGCATGAAAACCAAATACCAAGAAATACAAGCATGGAACATAAGAGACCAGAATTGCAGTATGTGAAACTACTACTGTTCTTATTTTACTGGACAAACTGCCTCTTCAATTTCAGTCACAAGCAAAATGGATTTGGTTTCAGCCTCAGGTAATTTTCTGCATCAGACATTGGTGCACAGTTTATGAGCAGCTTTTATTCACATTAAGTTTTTTGGTGAGAGTGCAGGTGAAAGAAGCACTTCACTGTATTTTGGAGCTGCCATTCTGAGAGGCTTGTTTAATGAATATTGTTTGGTAAGTGTGTCTGTAACTTACAAAACTAAGCAAATATCTGAAGAGGTGAAAACTGTTTGATATAAAAAACAATTACAAAGGTGCATGCAGTTTAATTTTATTCAGTTTGAATATAAACACGTTGTAAACACACTTGAGATGTGTTTTCATTAACCAGTCATTGCATTAATGGTTTTGACAAACAATTTAAAATTAATATGCTGAAGTTAAGATCAAAGTTTTGTTACTTATTCCACACAGGTAATATTTTGTTTGACAAACGAAACAAGAAAGCTTTGTCTGTGAAGATAAACAAGGTTGGTTATGATAATGAAACATTGAGATACATTTTTTTCATGAAAGCATTTTTAGAACAATCTTTCTGCTTATTTTTAAGGTTAACTTCTATTTGTTAATTTTAGTATTATCCAAACTTTGTTATTTTGTCTCTTTTTGTCATGAAGAAAATAATTAGAATATAGTGCTGGGTTATATGAGCCCCTCTCTTGGATTTAACCTAATTTTGTGTTAGTAAATATTTTCATTTCAGTTGGGATGTTATAACATGCTTTAGCTACCCTGTTTTCATCTTCACCAAAATAAGATGGTATCAGCTACAAGCTGTTAGTAATGTACAATTATATGAAGGATATGAAGATTTTCATTATTTTCATGAAAATAAGTAGCTGTAATCAACAAAGTCATTTGTTACATGAATAAGTGGACATTATAGTTTGCATCAAGCTGGGTTTTTTTTGATGGGAGATTGCTTCCAATGATTGTGTTGCCAGTTTTCTTGCTCATAAATTGTAGCCTGTAATGGTAGATCAGCCTCTAATTTGACTTCAAGGCGGGCGAATGCTTTCATATCTAGTTGCACTGACTTACTGTGCACTGCTTAATAGCATTCATGTCTCAAGTGGTACCTGTTGCAAAGAAGGTGCATAAACAAAACTAAAGCCATTAAAAACCTTCAGGAGCAGGTACAGGGCTCAATTGTTTGATAAACATTCAAAAATTAAAATAATTTAAAGAAAGCACTGATTTACTACCTACTGCTTCATAAGGCTATTTGTGGAACATCTGGATAGCTTTTTTGATGGAGAAATGTTATTATTCAAAATTATAGTATTTTTAAAATAGAAATTAATAGTCCTTTAAGACAAAATTTGCACACTGGTGAAATAGGGCATGTTATCATCCAAACCAGCTCTCTGTGCCAGTTTGATGAAGCATGTGGGTAATGATTGCATACTTGAGACATACGTTTATATACATCCCATTACAAATCTTATTTTTTTAATCAGAGTAAATGTATTCTGAAAGAAAATGATGGGAAGACCCTGAAAGTTCCCATTTTAAAATACTGGTCGTGAGGAATGAACAGGAATGTTTTAGTCAAATTTGATGTGTCATTAATCCTTTAGGTGAAAAGACATAAACAGCAGTAACTGCAAATCTCACCATATATTTATGGAGCTACTATGGTGCCTGCTTTATGTGAGCTTAAGTCTTGCTGACATGATTTAATTTCAGTGCACCTTCATGTGTTAAACGTTAATTATTTTATTTTGGATGTCTTTAATTTTTTTTTCTTATTCATAGCCCAGAAGACAGACCTGCTGGAATGAGTGCGTCAGAACTAATTTCTTCAGCACACTTCCAGCCAGTGGTAGCAATGAAGAATCCTTTTTTAGGTGCAGAAATGACTGGTTAGTATATGCTAGTGCTTACTATAAACTGATGGATTACTGCATTGTAGATGCCATAGTTCCTTCTGTTTCTCTCTGTATATAATGCTTTGAAATATGTTGAATATTGGCGCGGTTTTGTATTAATTGGTGAAGACTAGTTAAAGGATAAACACAAACATCTTAAAATTAGTATTGCTAAGGGCATTCCCCAATTTGTCATGTGTTCAGCATTAAAATATTTAAATGATTGCTTTTAATCTCATTGATTTAATAGAAGTTAAGAAGTTTTAGCTCATATTTAAACTTCCTCTTGAATTGAAGCCTTGGGTAGGAAAGGGTTAGTCCAGTTATTAAAACAGCAGTTAGCAAAACAGTTAACAGTAAATATCCTGGATTGTGTCAGAAACTATCTTTGTTGTTCTTGTTCCTTGTTTCCATTAAGAATACTTTAAGCATACATGAAGCAATTATGCTTAATGAGCCTAATACTTCAGAACAGGTGTAAAAAGTATTTTTTTGCTTGAGAAGATGGGAGAACAAGAACAGTCTAGACAAACATTATTTGGATATCATGGCCTCATTAAGAAATTATTGTCTGTGTGTGATCAGCAGTCTGTAAATGAAGAAAACCTCTTGCCATTCATGCACGCAATACTATTTATTTGTCAAAGATACAAAGTTTCTCCATCTTTCAGCTCCCCAGAAGACACATCTCCTCTCCTGTTCCATTCTGTCTGCCTCATTTATTTACGACTTCCTATACGTTTCCTTTGACTACTTTTTCCCTCTAAACAATAATCGTGCATAGTTTCATCACGACTGCTGAAAGTTCTAATGCAGTTAAATATAAAAAGTCATTGGTGGAAGAAATTAGTGAAATACAAAATTGCCATAGTACAAAGTTACTTTTTGTGACTTTTTGAATGAAATTTGTATTTCAGTACAGAATTCACAGAAGTCAATGCAGCAATCAGACAGAAGAGACAAGAACTAGAATTGTCCTGTTCATCTCTCCTTGCTCGAGTTGAGAGGTATGTGTTTTGTATTCATAGTGCAAAGGATCTTAATGTAATACTTCAAGTCTGGAATTTTGTTAATTCATATTGCTCTTTAGAATATAATTTGATTATAAAAATGAATAGTGTATGCATGTAACTTGTTAAATTTTTGTGTATTTGCTGTTTGCTATTTTTATGTCCATGTATTCTGTATGCCAATGCTTTTTTGATACTGAAGAGAAGCATAGTAATTCTACTGACTTATGCATCTTAATATGCAATTTTTTCCTAGAAATGCAAGTTAAAATATATTTTCTATTTAGAAGCTAGTGTTCAGTGTGCTTTTTAAATTATTTCTGTCATTAGAATTTAGACTATGATTGCTTTAACATCAATCTCACTCTGATTTCCCTCCTCCCCCTGACATCCCCCATTTTCATGAGTTGGTTCTAGCACTTCTTTCTGTAATTGGTTATAAACAAATGTTGAGAGGAGCTCTATCAAATGAAACAAAGTTATTTTGTTGTTGTTGTTGTTAGAGAGCAGATGCGTGTTAAAATATACCGTAAAGATATTTTCAGGAATATAAAGCAGAAGCATAAAAATAACTGATTTAAAAATAACATAGAAAAAGGTTGGTTCTGTCTGTGATCTTAATTTTACTATGTATAATATCTCTTTACTCTCTTTGACATGAAACAAAGGCTTTCTCTCCAACTGTGATGAAGTTGGAACTTTCATAGTTGCCTAATGTTCTGGTTTTGTGCCGTTTCCAAAACTTGCTACACATGGCTGAAACAACTAACATTGTTGCTTTTTCTTTTCCAGAATTCCTTTAATGTCTTACGGAGCTGAAGCTGGGACCTTTCTTCTCACTTCTGCTGCAGTAGCAGGGACAGTTCTTCCATCAAATATCAGACCTTTGGAAAACTTTGGTAAACTTTTTTTTTGTAAGTTTTATTTATAGCTTATGTGGAGTATTGTTGAAATAGGTTTCTTGAACATCAAAGCCCAGTGTATAGTTACAGTTAACAGAAAAAAAAAAATCTGTTTTCATGCGATTTGCCACCATCTCAAAACCAGCTCGTTTATTTCTGAAATTGGAATATAGAAAATGAACCAGCCACCCCAAAACTGGCATAATTGTTCTCCATTTGAAGATTAAAATAATAATTCCATTTCTAAATTTGACAGTTTCTTTCATGTTACAACTTATTTTTGTATTGTTCGAGGATGAATCTCGTTTTGATACTTTATGAACAGGTTGACATATTTCAGTGATGTGTTGTGCAGTGTGAGGAACAAACTATTTTCTGACAGAGGAGTAGCCAGGAACCAGTGCAATGTATGGATCTCTTTCAGTAACCTACAGGCTCTACAGGGCAAAAGTGTTCAAGCTCCAGGATCTGGCAGGGATTTAGACAAAGACATAGAAGGAATTACCTCCTTCCAGTTGCTTTAGCAGCCTGTCTCTCCATACTCAGCAAGAATGTAGGGTTTTTTCCAACAGACTGCACAAGTTCAAAGAAGTGAAAACAAAGGAGTGCTGTTTTTTAAAGCTAGAGATAATACCTTCTTTCAATTGGGAGTTATACTGCTTTCACTTGACTAGTAGGCAAAGAGACAGGAGAGGTTTGGGTCTCTTGACTTATAAAAAAAATGTGAGGAAGTGAATTTCTGGAAAGAGTTAGTGAGGTAGTAGAAAGATCATGAAAAAGGTGCTGTATTCATTCATATTCTTCATTCTTGTTCAAGGCAATTATTTCACCTTCACGTTACCCAGTGAAAAATTGATAAGTTGCTTCCTCAGGCCTCTGATGTTTGGCAGCGCATTTTAACCGATCTGTAATGATTTCTGCTTCTAGTAGTAATGAGTATACATGCTAGCTCATATCTCTTGACTTCCCTTCACCTTTCTGCTTGCACAGTCAGGCTTCTATGTTGGTATGCACCAGAAGCAATAAAAAATCCACGTTTTTTCTCTCATCAGGAAGACGATTATTTAAATAAGCTCCAAATTATTTTTCAACAGTAGACTATTTAGAACATGTGAGTGATTGCTGTTGATAATATCAGCGATGGATGTACAAATACTGATAATGTTGTAATCTCCTAACACAGAACGTGGAACTAAATCCCCTATGGTAGCTTTTGGGAGAGGCAGGAGATTTTCAGCTTGAGTCTTGACAGCAAAAGGAAATTATTTTTTCAGATATTTTTGTTTTAAAGCTTATCTTTAGTACAGAATTTTCTCATTTGTTACCTTGATTGAAACTTGGTTATTTTTTTATATAAGCATTCCACTTCCTCTTAAAGGTGTGATTATGACATGTGAAATTATCGATTTTTGTATGTTTGCAGATGTTCTTGTCACACCTGAACTAAAGCTCAGATTTTTAATGTAATATATTACTTATAGTGTGGACTAAGTGGAAGACAGTCATCAAGATTAAATCATAAAACGCAGTTGACACTAAAGTTTCATGTTGGACTTGAAAACTTCCTACTAATAAGAAGCACGCAGGAAGTAAGAATTGTATTGGAAGTATTTAATTTCCTGGTGAAACCAGGGGATGTTGGATGTGAAGATGACCCTTGAGGATTTTGGTCATGTTCTTTTGAGCTGAGTGTTCCTTCCCCATTCAGTTTTCATACAGCAACTGAGAAGAAGACAGACATGCACAAAAGAAGTAAGGACAAAAGCAAGGAGAAACCTCACCCGAATACTGTTAAAGGCACATGGCAAATATGTATAAAGGAGACAGGAGCAAGGTCTTCTCTCACAAGAAGTGTGAGAGATGAAGGGAAAGGCAGAAGATGGAAGAAACAGGCAACACTGGGACTTTCTGCAAAGCTGGAGGACAGGAGAAAAAATCAAAATACTGAAAATAGATGCATACCAAAAAAAAGGCAAACTGGATCTTGTGATTCTTACTAAATTGTGCCTGGAAGATGGTTGCATAAACTGTTTTTCTTCAGGATTGTGTTATGTTCTAAATACATTGCAAAACCTATAGAAATTAACCTTGCTAAGGGAGTTTCTACTGTCTGTGTATGAAAATGAAGATGCAAAAAGAACTAATTTAAGCACCAAATTCTTTATGCTTTCTGAAATCTACACAAAGTGTGAAACAAATTAATGGACATCCCAATAATTGAATTTAGTTTTGAAGTATTACATTCAAGTATATTTACTTACTTATCATTAAGCTTTAATTCCTGAGCTGTTCATAGGTATCAAGAGTACATTCTGTTCCTTTTGCAGTGAATATGACTCTTGGCTTCCCTACAAAGACTTCTGCCAAATTGCGGATTGCATGAAATTAATATAGTATCAAAGCAAGAAGTCTTGTGCTGCTGTGTGCGACTTACGGTCGTTCTTCCTACAGCTTTAGGAGTTTATTATGCACCCGAGGCCGCCCCAAAACTTGCACTCCTTATGCAGGGGCCTTGCCTCAGAGTTTGACTCTGCGGAGTGTGCAGGGTCTCTTATAAGTGGGGGATGAGTTTTCACTACCTGAAATTCAGTGTTGTAGAGATGTATGCTGTCCTTGCTGCTTCTGATCTCCTCTTCCCATGTGGTCATCCACTGACAGCATTTAAAAATGTTATTATTTCTGTAGTATTGAGGCTTCATTGCCAACAGGCCTGCATTTTAGAATTAAAGGAACATACTAAGTGTTGTGTGGTTAATTTGTTACTTCTCTAACAGTTGTCTCTAAGTGCTGACTGTCTTTAAACAGCAATATCAGTAGCAGTTTCATTGTGGATACCATTACTGTCTATATAGCTATGCCAACACCGCTTCTAAAATTCGTGTTTAGATGTCACTTTGTTAACTTGATTCTGGTTTTTAAAGTCTGTACTGAAAAAAAAAATCTACTTAAACTGTGGCACTGTTTCATAGTAAAGCTTGCATTGTATTATTTGAGGATATCTATTAAGCCAGACAAAGGTCATTTTATGTTCTTAACTGTGTTTGGATAAATGGTTATTATCAAACTTTAATGCATTTTGCTTTTATTAGAATCTTTAGGCAAAGGATATGCCGTTGCATGTACCCAAGAAGGAGAAGAGAAAAATCAAGCTTCTGGTTCATCTGGCCCTAGAGGAACTAGAAGGAAATCAGTTAATACTACTCCTAGAAGAAGGTCTGCACGAAACAGCAAAAATGAGACTCTGAGTCAATCTCGGCGCTCACCTCGGTCAGGCGGTTCTGCGTGCGGTACCCCTGATGGGAATGACCCGTCTCTGAATAAATCTCCTTCAGAATCAGAGAAGGCTCCTCCAAAACGAAAGTCTAAAAGAATAGTAAAACAACAATCACCTGTGGTTAAAAAGAAACTGAGGAGTTCTGCACGTTCTGAAAAATCGCTCAGTGATTCAGTGGAAGATGATGATGTTGAGTCTGAAGCAGTTCTGACAGTAAATAAAGACCAGCAATCAGATAGTGAAAGCGATAATGCAAGCCTTCCACAGAAAAATAATGCAGAAACAGAATCTGCTAATGGATTGGAAAACTGTAGTGAACATGCAGAAATTGAGGGAACTACAGGAGAATGTGGCAAAGATGATGATACTTTAGGCAATACGGATCTAAGTGCTTCTGTCCGAGAACCTCCAGTACTAACTTTGGCAGGTGAAAGTCAGGAAATTGAAGTAAAAGATGTTACTGAAAAAAATGAAGATCTTGAGAATCAGGACATCTGTGAAAATACTCTTGAAGAAATGGAAACAGTAGCTGGTCCTAGAGATGAGATATGTGACCATGCAGCTTCTGAAAAAGTAGATCAAACGTTGTGTAGTCCTCAGAATGAATTAACGGAGAATGTAGAAACTTTGACAGGAATAGATCAACCTGTTGCTAGTCCAGAAAATGAATTGCTGGAATGTCAAGAACCTTTGGGAAAAGATCAGCCATTAGAAAACCCCAGAAGCAAATTGCCTGAGCATGCAGAAGCCATAGAAACAGTTGATTCTGAGGCTGAAGAAAAAACAGCAGTAGACTGTGCAAGTACAAATATTCAAAACTTTAATGTTGTTCAGGACAAAGAACCAGATACATTGATACACAGTATTTCTATGGACAGTACATCAGAACAGTCCTTAAAAGAGAACACCATGCCAGAAAGTGAAGAGGGTGGAACTTCAGAGTCACCCCAGGTAAATGCTGAACATAAGCATTTTGGTGAAGATAACAATGAAATGATACCAATGGATTGTGACTCATTTTGCAGTGACCAGAATGAAGCACAGATGGAGCAGTTACCACCAGTTGAAAGTACAGAGCAAGGAGAAGCGAACTCTGTACAGTGTGATGCAGGAAACTGTACATCAGTTGCAGGGCTTTCTGATGAAAAAGATGAAACTATTCCTCAAGAAGCAGAGTGCAAATTAGAACTCAAAGATAAAAAGGCTCGAACTAGAAGGTCTAGGTTTCACTCTCCATCAACAACTTGGTCTCCTAGGAGAGAGGGCAGGAAATCTCAGTCACCATCCCCTAAAAGGGACGTGACCAGAGACAGGACCTCAGGATCACCCAAGAAGGAAACTGTGAGGGAGGGAAGGAGATCTCTATCTCGTTCTCCAAAGAGAGAGACACCCAAAGATGAAAAAAAAGCACCATCTCGATCTCCCAAAAGGGAAACTGCCAGGCAAAGCAGGAGATCGTCTTCTCAGTCAAGAACTAAGGATTCATCTCCAAGGCAGAAATCTAGATCTCGAAGCAGTGATAGAGATAGTCAAAGAAGAGATCGTGACCGAGAAAGAAGAAGTAGGAGGTCGTCTAGGTCACGGTCACGATCTAGGTCAAGATCACGATCTAGAACAAGAAATAGAGGTTCTTCATTCTCTAGAAATGAGAGGGACAGTCATTCACCTCGATGGAAAGAGAGATGGGCAAATGAAAGCTGGAGGAGTCCCAGAGGAAATGATCGATACAGAAGAAGTGAGCAAGAGAAACAGAATGAATGTCTTAAAAAAGAGAAGGACAGTGCAGGAAAAAATGATGATCAGTGTTCTGCAGACAAGCGGAGAAATGATTGTCCAGACTGGGTGATGGAAAGGATCAACTCTGTGCCTGATGCCAGGAACAGAGAGAGGGATAAACCACACTGGGAAGATGGCAGGCATGATAACTCAGGACACTCTTGGAATAAAAACTTCAGTTCAGGTTGGATTCCAAATCGAGGGAGAGGTCAGCGTGGCCGAGGCGGGCGTGGAAGAGGTGGTTTCATGTATGGAGACCAGAGTGAAAATCAGTGGCAAAATAGAAAACCACTCTCAGGGAACTCAAATGGTTCTGGGAATGAAACTGCAAGGTTCCCAGAACATCAGCCATACAAGCGTAAGAATGAGCAAGATTATTCTTTCGATACACCTGCTGACAGATCTGGGTGGACATCTGCATCCAGCTGGGCTGTAAGAAAGACTTTACCTGCCGATGTGCAGAATTATTATTCAAGAAGAGGACGCAATTCACCAAGCCCGCAGTCCGGATGGGGAATGAGACAAGAAGAGGAGACACCTGAACAAGGTATTCATAGTTTCAAAACGTAAAAGCTTAGTCCCAGCTGCAGTTGCTGAATAAAATCCCAGTCACACTGACCTGTCTCGAGTTGATTGGTTCTTCAGAATAATTCAGGGAGAACCTATAGTCTTTTTGCAACGTGGAGGTTTGTAGGTGTGGAGTTTGGGGATTTCTTGTGTTTTGATGGCATTTAGTTGGCTTTTTGGATTTGCTTAAAGTTAGGTGCAATTTAAGGACTATGCATCTAAGAGTGCTACTTAAGTAAATTGATTTGGTTGAAAATAAAGTCTGTCCTCTTCATGGTTACTTTTAGCATAGTTTTAAAAGGGTATTTTTTTTTTCAAGGAGATTTGCATTTGCATGTGCAGACCCACACAATAGACTCTATAGATACAAATCCTTCTGTTGACATTTATCCTGCTTCTGAATAAGCATTTTCCGCTTTATATGCTTTAAAAAAATCTAGGGACATTTATAAATGCAAAAATGGTACTTCAACTGTACTTCAGCATTAAAATTCCTCTAAAGCCTTAATAGAAGTCTAATATTTTTGAGTATTTTATATCTAAAAGGTAACTGCTTTGATAGAAATAAAATTTTTGGTAGGAAGTGAGTTAACTGTGGATGAGATTGACTCTGAATAGCTGAGAAGTCACCCACAGATTATTAATGCTCTGAAGTAAAGTAAAAGATGTGAATAGTATCTAAAAACTGCAAAATCCAGTTCTGAAGGCAACCACGCTTGCCCATTGTCTTCTTGGTTTGTCTTTCATTTTTATCCGTTTTCACCCTTCATGCCAGCAGTTTTCTCCCTCTTTTCAGAGCCAACTGCATCAGTGGCTTCTTAGTTCTGAGGGAACTTGGTCAATTTGTCTGCTGTGGGCAAAATCTATCAAACCTTTATTAAAAGCTTTGTGTTATTTGCAGACTTCATTTCACAAAGTTCAGAAACAATCACACTGTTTCATTAATTTTTTGGAATGTCAATTGAGCTAGAATAGTACTGTGATCTGTCAAAGCTGGATAAAACAGCTTAGGTTGGTATCATGACATGGTCCTGGGCAACTTGGTTTTGCTGACCCTGCTTGAGCAGGGGAGGTTGGACTGGATGTTCTCCATAGGTCCCTTCCAAACTCAGTGATTTTTGTGATCCCCTCATCTTTAAAAACGGTGATTTGGGGTGAAGCATAAGGGTTTAAGGTCCCAATCTCTGTGAATAAGTGATGGTTCTCAAGGAAGGGGTTCTAAGGGAAGAACTTCTGATTATAACCCATCAACTGTTTCTCAGAGCTAATGTCTTGATTTTTTTTTTTATTTTAATTTTTTTTTTTTAAGGCTTACTGCTTGTATCTAGACTTTATTTTACTTCTGTTGACGATAGAGCAAGAGAGTTGGTTTTTTTTTTAAAGAAGTGCCAGCCCCTGAGGTTACTTTCACTTCGAGACTTTACCTCTTGTACTATTACAAGGCTTTTGAACAACTCTTTCGGAATATTAACGTCTTAATTGAAATTGTTTGAGGGCGATTTATAATTCAACAAGAAAAACCATCAGAGTATTTCTGTAGTTACCAGAAGTGGCTACAGCGAGTGTGTGTGAATCGGGCAGAGGGAAGCAGAACTTCGTGTATTAGCGTTATAACGTATGGGTAAACGTTTGCAATTGCAGAAGCTGGATAAGTTCTGTTGTCTTTCTGCTCTTTGGGGGAGAATTATTGTTTCATTGCGACAAAAGAACTACTTAGCTGTGCTACGGGAACAAGAAGAGGAAACAAATTCAGAATACAGGCATACATAGTAACTTGAATGTAAACTCAGAAGCATTTGTGATGTGTCTGGTGATGAGTGCTGTCTAATAATGTAATGCACTATCTTTAAAATATTCAGATTATAGAAAGCTTTCTGATACTCCATACTTCATGAAGAGTCTATAAAACAGAGTGGAGCCAAGTGTCTAAAGTACAGATTTTCTACTTCATATGCTGTCTCTTTGATTTTTTTTCTTTTGATAGATCCAAACTCCAAAGACCAGGGCAACCAGCAGAGTGATGGCTCCCAGTTACCAGTAAATACGATGCAACAACAAATGAATGTAATGCCACCAGTGAATGTACAGCACCAGCCCATGAGTATCTTCCCGTACCCAGTGGGTGTCCATCCTCCCATGATGAACATGCAGCGCAGTCCTTTCAGCATCCCCCCTCCCATGCCCATGCATCTCCCTGCTGGAGTGCCTCTCATACAGGTAGCTGCTCCCACCAATTTGTCTCAGGGATTACCTCCGCCTCCACCTCCACCCCCACCATCTCAACAACTCAACTACATTGCTTCACAGCAAGATGGAAAACAATTGCAGGTATGCTTTGTCAGAAGCCATGGCATGGGCAGGAGTGACGTAACGTCAGTTAAGGGTTTCTTACGTCTAATAGCATAGTCGTGATAAATTTATACTTGCAGTTTCTTTCTCTCTTGCCTGTCGTCATCCACCCCATACCAAATTTAAAGTAGAAATCTCCATCAGGACGTGGGTTGGTTTGGGTCTATAGCTTTCAAGTAATAATATACAACACCATAACTGGATTTTTGTGGTAATGAGGTGTGCTGGTGGGTAGTGGAACACTGAACAATTTCGTCAGTGTTGTCCATCACCTTTTTCTTAGGAGTGCCTCATTTCTAAAACTAAGTTTTCCCCTTCAAAACTTGATTTTTAAGCTTTAGGAAATGCTTGTGTCCCCATCCAGCAGGGTGTAGAAAGTGACCTGAACCTCTTTGTTGCAATTCTTATCCCATGGGGTGTATCAGCAGAGGAAAATTACCAAGTACTGCATGGCACCCATTTGTTCCACATTTCCATTCTCCAGCTGTCGCTATCTCAGCAGCTTCCTCACACACATTTTTTATTCCGTTTAATCTTTTGAGCCTTTTTGTTAATAATTTCCAGGCTTTCTGTAGTGTGTTTTACTTCCCCCTTCTTGCTTGAATCTCTTGGTTTTGCATGCCCTGTTTGACACCTGACTCCCACTAATTCCTCCCGTTTGATGCGCTTGCAGCGGGTGAGACCATCTTTTTGTGCCTTTCAAGATACCTTAAAACCACTTTTGTGCACATCAGCTCCTCCTGTTTCTATTAAGAGCTTTCATATCAGGGAAAGGAACATAAACAACTTGTGCATACCTTCCATAAAAATAGACAGTGTAGAAATCAGCTACTGAACCAAAGCACGTAGCATTGCTGCTCTTTCCATAGCTGATGAGGCTTCTAGAAAGGCACATTTTCGTACTGAAGGATAATGTATTGACTACTGGTAATTTTTAAAACAGGGTATCCCAAATGCTGCTCATGTAAGTAATAACATGGGCGTTCCAGCCTTGCCTGCTCCGACAGCAGTCCTGGGAAACGTGGGAACAGTTCAGGGACCAAGCGCGGGTAACGCAACATCCTCAAGTCACATCAAAAGCTCTAACACAGCTGTAAAATTGGGAGAAAACAAAGCAAATGTAACAGTGGAAGCCAGCGCAGATAGCTCCAAGAAGGACCAGGCAAGTTCAAAGTTGAGAGTGTGCGTGGTCTGTGTGTGTGTGTGTGTAAAAAATACAAATATATATAATATATAAAATAAAAATGTTGAGATAATAAAAAATAGCAAACTCTGACAATACCTTTTGTCTGTAATATACTCAATACCATCATGTACGTGATATTTTCATGGCAGCTGTGGGACATGAACTAGCAAGTCGACTCTCTTTGATGTAATTTTCTTTAAAGCAGCTCTGTTATGAATCTCACTGCAATGGTTGTGGAGCAACGTTCTGTTCTTAGTAAAGCACAGACAGCTCGTATGAGAGCTGAACTGTGAGGGGAGCACAGTTTTCTAGTCTTCTGGAGTAACTTCTGTCTCTGGAGTTTTAATTTGTGGTTGATAAAAATACATATGCAGGCACTGAAAAATAATACTACTTTTTTTTTTTTTTAATTAGAAATTGTTAATTCAAGAGAAAGCAGCACAAGAGGTCAAACTAGCTATTAAGCCTTTCTACCAAAATAAAGACATCACTAAAGAAGAGTATAAAGAAATTGTGCGGAAAGCTGTAGATAAAGTAAGTTGGCCTGTTAATCTGAAACGCGGGCGTTTGGGTTGGGGTGGGTTTGGGGTGGAGTTCTTGATCTTGTGGGAACAACCGGTAGTTCCTGGGAGGGGGAGCAGGAAAAGCAAAAGTACCTTTGGTCTTTCTCCATCCACAAGAGCTTTCTCAGCTCTCAGAACATAACTCACTTCTTGTTTGAAAGAGCTGAATGAGAATTGGGAAGTATTAGGGAAGCAATTGGGAAAGTACTGGGGGATTTCAAAGTTATTCTGCCTGAGATGGAGAAACTTGGGGTGTCGGGAAGGCAAATGATATGAAATAGTGGTAAATTAACAGGAGTCTTTCAAAAGTGTTTGTTTTCTTCAAAACTGTTGTAGGTTTGTCACAGCAAGAGCGGAGAAGTTAATTCTGCAAAAGTGGCAAATCTAGTGAAAGCGTATGTAGACAAATACAAACATTCACGGAAGAAAAATCCTGAGGAGGCAGTTTCCTGTGAAAGGAAATAGAACATGGTTTCAGTTTTTAATTTTATTCTATCCGCAAAGTGCAATTTCAACATGAACCGTTAATTGAAAATTGTACATGGCAGTGATTTGAATCTGCTTTTGATAAAATTATTTTTCAATGTAGTATATAATGTTTTGTTCTGAAGAAATATAGATCTACAGGGCCACTTCTTTATTCCTTTTTAAAAACAGATGTCTAAAAAGAAAAATGAAGGTGTAAAGAAGAATCATTAGGAATGTACGATTGTGTGGATACTTAGATGTACAGCATTTTGACTTGAATAACAGTGTGTTAAATTAGAAACTTCTGTCGGAGTACATTGGGTTTGGAACAGGTATGTACAGTACATGTAATCGGTCAGATTAAAGTAATTTGTTTCTTTTGATTTCTCCCTAATTATAGCAAAGATAAAATAATGTATTGCCTTGACAAATATTTCTAGTGTTAACTGGACAGGCTGAATGCAGGGGTCACAATGTGTATATAAAAAAACACATGGAGTTGTCTGAACAGAAGAACTGTTTAGATTTTAAAAAGAAAAATCATAAACAGTAGAAGGCAGTGCCCAAAGCCACGGCCGCTGCACATCTGTTGTAACACCAAATAAAAATTATGCTGCTTGGTTTTGTTTGTGACGTTTTTCAATTTGTTCCAAGATAGCGGGATGGACTTGGATAATTGTGATGTGCTGAAAGGCCTCAGGGACCACACATGGACAGCCTCCTGCCCCCAGCTCCTAGGGAATTCGTGCTGGACCTGGGTGTTGGGAACAGAAGCCAGTTTCTTCTTCTAGTAAGAACAAGAAAGCTGGAATGTGTTACTGGGCTCCCAGTTGGTCAGAGAGCACCAGTTGTGCCAGTCTTGGCTGCATAATTCTTCTCTTTCTTAACTGCTGCTGGAGTCACGTGCAACAGCTTTTCTGCTTCCCTGGGCACTTTAATGTAGGAAGGGATAGAGGCGCCACAAGCATTTTAAAAGCAGATGTGGGCTCAACAGATGTGCTGGGGGAATGCTTACAGCTGAGGTAAAACTGGTTTTACTGAGGCAGGAGCAGGGAGAGTTGCTGAAACACTTGTCGTAACTACGTGCTCCTTATGGGAAGAACAGCTTGGGCTCCTTTTGGGTTTGAGTGGAGAAGCAGCCTTACCCTGAGATGTACCCCGAGACAGAAATAGTTGTTCCCTTCCTCACAGTGCGATGGAAATCTCGGCTGCAGTAGCAGCGTTTGCTGTTTGCTCTCCTGGCCCAAAAGCACAAACAGACCATTTGGAGAGAAAGTTTCTCAGAAAACTGGTTTGATACAATCTCTTCATAGCCCGTAGTTCCCAAAGCAACTTTTAGTGGCAAAAAACAACCTGTGATTAACTTTTGCAGAAGCCTGAGGGTCAAACAAGGGATATATACCCCTATATACATACATGATTATATGAAGAGATATGTATGTGTAAAAATAAAAAAGTGGCTTGTTACAACAGTTGATCACTTGATTTTAATTATAACTTTCTACAGACATAATGAAGCATTTGACTGTCTATATTTATTTTTGTGTGCCTAAATAAAAATACTATGTACATTAGAAACAGATATATTACATTTTCTACAGTCAAGCCAGGTCTTAGATTTTTCTAAATACTCAGTTTTACACTGTGGTAGCAATTTGTATGATCTCTTGAATTTTAAGCTAAAATTGGTTAGCACTTTTTGAAAAAAGTTGTAGCAAATTGCTATGTCTATCCTGGTTTACCACGCCATGCGTACTTATTTTTATTACATTTTCCTTCTCTGAATTTTTGGGTTTCAGTGACTCTTTGTGTCTTCATACCGCTGGGCCTTGTTATAAAGCTCCTTTCAGGAGCCAGGTCACTGTTTTGTGGGGTTTTTAAAGAGGTGGAAATGGGTGTGGAGGAGCAATGGAGGTGCTGGGTAGGAGTTGGGGACGGGTCAGTAACTTGTTTTGCAGCTCGTGGCTGGAAGATGAGCTGCCACTTGCTGCGGGTTGTTGGGGCAGCGACTAAATAATGCTCCACTGTATTGCAAAACATAATGGAGAATGTCAGAGCAGCGTGTGATCAGTAACTTTATTTTTTACAATGAAACACTTCAGAACTTGCCATAAAATATGCAGTTTGTTACAACTTCTATGTTGAACTGAAAAAAAAGCGTTGCCTTAATACATAGACTCTCCTGTTTTTCCTGGGAAGCAGCAAGGTCTCTTGGTGCGACTGCCCAAGAAGGCAGGTGCTTTAACCTTGTAGTCGTGCTTTTGTTAAAATAGTGTGAAAGCTGTGTTTCTATTTATTGAAACTCCTCGTACTGAAAGAATCTCAACCTGCACTAGCACCGAAAGCCAAGCAATGGGGACGCTGAGCCCCCTCGATGCCTCCAGGGCATCGGTAATTCATTCCACCCACCTTGCCTTGAGGAAAATGAGTACGAAACTGTTTGCCTTCTGTGAACTTACTTATGCAAATCCAAAGGGCTGTCCTCGCCCTCGCTCCTGTCTCACTGTGCATGCTGCTTGAATGTCTCATCATAAAGATGTATCTTAGGAGCACAGCGGCTGTCCAAAGTCCACAATGCAGTGTTTGTAGCGTAAGGCTGGAGTGCTGTCTACTGAAAAGATACTCTAAGAACTAGTTTTGTGTAGTGCTAAACAGTTTCTAATAAATTCTTTTCACTAAGCTGGCAGTGGTCTGTGTTTGGTGTTAAGTGATTCTGGCTCAAGTGGTTTAATTCAGAAAGCAGTGTAATTCCTATTGCTTCTCTACATATGCATATTTAATCTCGTTCTCCCTCTTTCACATCTGCTTTGGTTGCAGTTAGTCTGTCCTCACCTTCCCTTGCCTGTCTGCGGATGCTCCAAGCTGAAAAAAAACCAAGTCCATGCGGCAAAAACGTGCCTTGGCTGCGAGTGCTGCGGGGGGCTCCAAGCACAAAATGTGGGGCTGGGTGGGTGCTGTCATCTGCTGCATGGGCCAAAGCAGGGCAGCACTCAAACCGGCTTGGCCCCGTCCTACACATGGGAAGTACCGCTCAAAACAGTGGCCTTCCCTGGAAGAGCCTGTTGGGCATTCAGCACGGGATCGCTGCCCTGGGAGCTGTGCTGCCTGGCTGCTCTGCAACTCCGAGCAGACGTGGGAGAGCTGGTTTGGTTCGGCTGGATGGGAACATCGAGGGTGGGAAAGGAGGGTCTTGTTCCGATGCTGCTCAGCTGCTGTCTGGGTTTTGCGTTTTGTAAAGGTGCCTGAACAGACAGGCACGTGGTCTTGGGAAAGAAGACATGAGTTTGGGGAGCAAGGGTAGGAATTAAAGAAAAGACCAAAGGGCCTTGGCAAGGATGATGGTCAGTGGGGAGAGGGAGGCTCAGAGGTGTCAGTTCCTTGAGGCCAAGTCTTCAGTGCCCTCAGAGGCCTGTCCTGCAGCCAGGATCATCTTGTGAAGCCGGGAGGGGTTGTGTCAGTCACAAGGAGGATGATGTGACCTCAAGGAGATGGAGATACAGTTCAGATCACTGCAACAGAGGCTGAGGGAAGACATGCTGAAAAAAACTACATCATTTCCAGTAAAAGATAGTCTTGAAAAGGAAAAAAATTTGACTACCAGTTTAGTGCCACCTGCATGCTTGGGGACAAGGACCTTTTCAAACATCCCAAGAGCAAAAACTCACCACGTGTTTTTGCAAAGGGTTTTTCAATACATCAGGGTGACTTAAACTATGTCTGCCACTCCCTCCTGGGCCTTCCTCCTGTAAAAATCCTGAGCGGTGTCCTGCAGATGCCCACAGGTGAGGAGGGAGCTCCTCCCACAGGTGAGGAGGGAGCTCCTCCCACAGGTGAGGAGGGAGCTTCTCCCACAGGTGAGGAGCTCCATGCACTGAAAAAATCAAAGAACCATCTCCCTGGTCGTCTCAAAGCGCGATTGCTGCACCAAACAAACTGGTGGGAAGAAGGATCCCTTGTTTGGGGTCAGTGTTGTCACCACCAGGACAGAAACATTTATGGGCACAAGCAGGCCCAGAATATGCAAAGGGCTCACTTGTCAGGGTTTGTCATTTTTGCTGAGCAAGTGCCAGTGGAGTCTGGTTCACGCAGCTAAAGCCCTTCCGGGTCCCACCTCTGCACGCAGTGTCTGTAGAGATCGCTGCTGCTGCCAGCAAAGCGTTCGGGTTTTCCTCAGAAGCCGCATCTTGGGCATTGTAACACATCAGTGTCTAAAACAAGGATGTGGGTGCTGAGGATGAACTTACTTACACCTTTCGAATCACAGTGATGAAACTGCTCTGGATACAGATGAAGTATCACAATATTCACATAATAGTTTGTGAAGCAGTGCAGACATGAGTAAGGACACTAAAGCAGATTACTGAAACTGGGAATTAAAGATAACTTAGATGCAGCAGCTTTCAAAATAATGAATGCAGCTCTATGAAGAATTTTTTTTTTATCATTAATCTGGAGATTTAAAAAAATAAAAGGCACAATTAACTACTTACATGAGAGGAGACGAATCTCTGAGATAGTCACAGGCTGGGATATTGAACTTCTCTTAAGCTGGACTTACTTTTCCAGTATTACTCACAACTCCCAGGGACTTCTGCACCAACAGTAAGCATTCCACCTCCTTTTCCATAGACTGTTCATGCAATAAATACAGGGGATTACAGCAATGCAGTAGATGTTCATTACCCACAGTAAACAATCAAACCCAGAATGGAATCCAACACAGAGAAAAATTGCTGCAGGAGCCAAACCCAAGGAATGTTTGGCAGCAGGTTGTCATATAATTAGTCCTGGAGTGTTGCAGAAATTAAACCACCAACCACTGAATTTTTTTAATGACAGGCATCAATCAAAAAATAGCCAGGGATTCCTAGATGCCTTGGTGCCATAGCAAGCGTGGGATTAAAGCAAATAACCACTCTTGTAAGTCAGAATTTACCTATCCGTTCCAGACCCTTTTACAGAAACTCATGGTTCTTAGGGACCAGGAAGGCAGGTAGAGCCTCTCGAACAGCAGACAGGAACACTGCTGCCTTTTTTTCCTCTCCACATGTTCCAGAGGGACATTCAGTGTGCGGGTATTTGCAGGGCAGATGTTTATCAGGAGCACCAATGGCCAAAGCACGGCCAAGGGCTTGCTCTGCCCCAAGCCCAGGGGGAGCAGGAGGAGCACGGACCCCCATGTTCCTGCACACACATACACTCAGCTTGCTCGATCATCATTATTTACATGGTACCTGGTAGTTAGAGTGTCAAACTGATAAACCCTAAGATATTCCCCCTGAAAATACAACGATGTATCTTGGAAGCACAAGATCGGTCTCTGATCTATCACTAATACCAACCCAGTGCAGAGCTGCTGCTCCCTGTGCAAAGCACGTGGCTTTGCTCTGTCACCTCAGCACGAGGGGTTAAATAACTGACTCAGCCCCCACCTCTCTCTCACTGACACGGTGCAGCTCTGCAGCCACATCAAGCCAAAGAGGGCACAAGGAGATGGACCTCGTGGCCCCCTGTCCAGCAGCAAGCTCCAGCCTGGTGTCCCAGGACCCTTCCTAGTGGGGAATTCAACAAGAATTTAAATTTAAATAATTCTAATCAACATGCATTGGGTATGGGGGGGAAATACAAAACACAGACGACCATGCAGCGTACGCACCTTGTGTTACATGGGTTGTGGCAAACGGATTAAATTTTTCGATGCACAGTGGGTTTTACTACAGGGTTAGCCATGGGTTGGTTGGCCAAGACTTCATAGAGGCTTGTGACAGAAGAGAGGTTTGAAGAGAGGTTTGTCACCCCCGGTGACACAGGTAGGACCCTGCAGACACTTCAGAGCAGCTGTCCCGGAGCAGTGACAGAGCTCTTGGGTGGTGGAGATCATGTCCCATCTGAGCAACACAGGGAGCGGCACCCAGAACAGCACCCACCCTGTTTCTTCATTAGCCCGATGACATCTAATGGAATGACATAATCATATTAACTTTTGCAATGGTGCAGACTCCAACCTTCCTGGGCAGCGAGGGGGGCGGCGAGGCCCACAGCAGAACTGGGATGGGGTACAGGGTACGTGTTTTGTACTTTATGATTCACCACATAACTCCAACCGCAACTACATCAACACAGAGAGCCCTGCCCAAAGATAAGGAACAAGCAGATATTTGGGTATCAGAAAAAATTACTCTTAGCCAGGACAGCACGTTACACGTGGACACGTGGATTTAAAACCCCCAAACAACAAAACCAGCAAACCCTCTCAGAATGCAACTGGTGGCAAATCCCCCTACGAGGTATAAAAACCTGCCCTAAAGCAGCTGCCCAACATAAGAGCAGAAACCTTACTATGATTCCTCTTACTCTAATATTGCATTTATTTTCAAAGGTAAAAAGCAATCAGCATTTTAAAAGCTCAGATTACTCTGTGTTTTCAGACAGGGAGAAGCCAAAGCACAAATGGCAACGATGATGCGAGAAACAGCAAGTTGTGGTATAACCATGTGAAAAACAGCAGGATATTAAAACCAACCGAAGATGGTTTTGAGGCCAGAGTAATTTAAGAACATATTGCCATCTTGCCAGAAACACCACTAGCAAGTGATAACACGACTCAAAAATCAACCTTGATTTCTCCACCACTTGAAAACAATTCACAAACCGCTCCAGGGGAACCTCCTTCAACCAACACAAAAAAGAGGGTGGGGTATCCCCGGCTGCTGCACATCCCCACATCGCGCTCAACTGCTGACTTGTGCCCCCGCAGGTGAGGGCAGTGCCGGCATCTCCGCGCTGCAGCAGGTGAGGCCGTTCCACTGCAAACCACACACACCTCTGATGGGAACTGAACTCAAGCCTCGCTACGCGCTCCCGTGCTTCTCCCTCTGGGCTGCCCCTGTGGAAGCTGGAGACTGAAACTAAAAAGCAAGCAAGGAAAATTAAGTATTTTTAGTAGTAATAAATAAATTTGAGTCCAGGATGCGCTTTGCCCCAAACTGTAGGTAGAGAGGCCGTAATAAACATGGATGGCTGCGCATTCCAGAGACACCAAGCGGGTATCATCAAGCAAAGCCTGGGAAAAGAGGCAATTTAAAGGTGAAAAACTGTAATGCTGTTTCTCCCCCCAGGCAAGGCTGTGGCTGTAGTTTTCAGTGGAGGTTCCACCACACACCAAAGTGTCTGTTACTGTGCTGGTAACTTAACAACCTCCAGAGAACACAGACTGACGACTGAGGAATAACATCTACTTGGGCAAGAGGAGCTCTCAGCATCCTTACTATATTGAGGAACACTTCAAGAGAACTTTGTAGATACAGGAGATGCCACATCTTAAAAATATACCTAACCTGGCATTAGCATAATATAGTTTTGTTATGGGTTTGGGTTTTGTTTCTTTTTCCCCAGGAAGTTTGTACTTTTCTTCCAGCAGATGCTGTGGAGCCAAAACAGGAATTCTGACTGTGCTCCTGAGACAACGTTCAGTGGAGAACACAGGGCTTTTTCCATCGGTTGTCAAGAGCAGTGGCGTCACTGCAGTAACTTCCAATGAGGAAAATACATACAATAGAAATTATGCATTATCTTGCTCCAAAAATATGTATAATGGCAGTGTGTGTGCCGTGTATCCCACGTAACACAAAACACATTTTGCTTGTCGCTCTCCCCCTCAATGAACTTCCAAAAATTGGATTTGTCACAAACGACTTGGATCTGTGAAGAGTTAAGTGACAGCAAGTCTGCATCGAACTCCCACACAGAACTATTACACTAACAAGCAGGAAAACACAGGTGACACAGAGCTGGCAATCACGCCGCAGTATGTGTGGTTATGGTGCCAAGGTACCTGCGTGAATCTGGCACCTTTTTGGCAACTGTATTCTGAAATGGGATGTTCTCCTGGAGCCATCAGCCAGTATTTCACAGTAAAACAATGAATATGCCCACGAATCAGTAACACACACCACCACTCTACATCACCACCTGAAGTACGTCCCCGATACTTTGCCCTGCACCAGTTAATCAGGAAACGTGTGGCTAAAGGTGACATTTGGCTGCCCTGGGACTGTTTGGAGCAGCTGCTTGAGGTGCCAGTTGTTCTGAACACCCTGAAAGGCCTGCAAGAGAAATTTTATCAAAGGGAAAGGTCCAGCTGCTGCCCTGCACCTGAAATCCTGGCCATGTCAGCAGCTCACACAGGTGACTTTGCTTGCAAGAGGGTGATCCCAAGCACTGGGATTTCTACAGCTTCCTTCCAGAGTACTCCATACCTCATTTCTCCCTCTCCTATTTTAATTCCATTATTTCATGCTGTATTTCCTAGAACTCATACAATCAATTCCTTTCTGCATGCATAGATTCACATTTTGCAATCCAGTAAACATTTCTCCCTCTAAATCATCATGTAAATCCATTAAATAAAAGCAAGTGCAACAGAGCTACAAATGACTGTGTTTTCCAGGGAAACGCTCATTAGTTCCAGCCTTAGTGCAGGCTCAGGTTTGGTTCTCATACGGGTCGGTCGTCAGGCTGTGGCTTTACAGAAGGATTAGAACAGAGGTGCACCGGGAGATGAGGCGGAGGGGTGTTTGTACTGAAGAGAGCAGCGCTGGAGGCTGCGACACAAACATGACATTACCTGGTCACCTGTCGCCTGCTTAAAAACTTCTACCACATACAGGTCGGTCATGCTGATCTTGATCTCGCCCGAACCAAAGTGACACCCCTGAAATTCCACCCGCACCGTATCCACGTGGGGTGGCGAAGGCTCAAGTGACTGCTTTGTTTTTATAAACCAGCTTAGCTGCACGGTATTTTAAAAGTGTCACACAAACATTATTTTAAAACAAAGCTTTAAGGTGAAATCTGAAAGGGCAGAAAG